>NC_054538.1:62112177-62164677 GCF_017654505.1 Polyodon spathula | reverse complement strand
TTTTTGAAATTGAACAAGTTTATAATTGCATCAGGAACCCGGACCGATACACATAATTTAATTGGATTTCAGTGCAGGGTGAAAGTACACAAAATAGACAGTTTCCGTTGCACGAAACGGTAGGCTGCCTCTAATGTACTGTTTGGAAAAATGACAATATAGTTATATTCCCAGAAGATAGTGCAAATCTAAGTGGCTCTGCAAAGTCATGTAAAGTTTTGATTAAAATATGACAGCAAAAAGTGAAATGCATCTCTGCAACCGCAGCACACTGGAAGGGACTGCTGCTTTCGCTAGCAGAAGCTGCGACATGTAATTCATAAGTTGCAACCAACAGCAAAAAAAAAAAGAGAAATTGAATTATTTCTATGTGAATAGGACATAATGTTAATGAAGTTTTCAAACCTTGTTTTTTTTTTCTTTTAGTGGGGTTGATTTTTTATTTTTTTTCCTTAATTGTTTACACTGAAAATTTGTCAGATTTTACACAAAACAGGACAAAGACTAGTGACGACAGGAATATGAAAATTGGAGAGTGCTATATTTTGAAGTGGTTAAGGTAATGGGCTTGTAACCAGGAGGTCTCCGGTTCAAATCCCAACTCAGCCACTGACTCACTGTGTGACCCTGAGCAAGTCACTTAACCTCCTTGTGCTCCGACTTTTGGGTGAGACGTAAGTGACTCTGCAGCTGATGCATAGTTCACACACTCTAGTCTTGTATCTTGAAAGCGCTTTGTGATGGTGGTCCACGATGAAAGGCGCTATATAAAAATAAAGGTTATTATTATTTTTAAATGCCAATGTCTTTATGAAACGTGTCTTAAAACATCGGAATTTGTTTGAGTGAGTTTTTTATACCATGGTCTATGAAAAGAAGACGTATTGTTCCTTTATACCTGCTACTGTGAGGGAAGGTTTTTAAAAAACAACAAAAAAAAACATTTTTAAGCATTTTAACTTGATAATGATCAATAATCGCCATTATAATTTGCACGATAATCAATGTCAACTTCATAGCCATACCCAAGACCAGTGTACTCTAAGAGACAGTAAATGTAAATTGTTTACCAAAACTTAAAAAGATGGCAAAGATTTTGCCACTGCTTCTATATTTTTTGTTTATTAAACATTGGGTTAAGTTTAATACAGTATCTTTTTTTAATAGCATTTTAACTCTACTTCCTACCAAACACCAGTTGTCCTTGCAGGCTTTTTGAACCCATTAACAGCCTTATATGGGATACTTCACTTCTAAATCAAAAGAAACATATTTTGTAGCTCTAGAAGCCATATATGATATAGAGAATAAATACAGATAAACCTGAATGAACACAGTAGTTGCTACCTAAGTGTCTGTTTATTCAAGGTGACTTGGTCACTTCTATAGAAAAACAAAGCTCGCTTGTGGTTTTACTATACAATTAGGTATTGTTATGCCATAGGTTACATTTGGTTTTTTGTTCCGTTCCCCCGTCCCCGTCCCCTCCCAAGACAAAACCCTACTTGTTTCACAGCAACACCATTTTTAAATACTATCTTACTTTTCTTCCAGCTACTTCCTCTTTGCTTGATAATGTGAGCTCTTGTATGTGCACAGCTAACACTAAAAAAAACAAAACAAAAAACACTTAACTCTCTCATTTGTTCCCTATGGTATGTTGTACGTGTATACATTTCAGTCAATGTTTATATGCTTCAATAACTGGTAAGTCTAACAGTTTAGGTGCTTAAAAAGATGTTACACAGCTGTCTTTTAGTAATAAAGTTACATTATTCATAACAACCTGCCACATTGCTTTAACCTGATTGTAACCATATTGTACTTTTTTACTTTTTTTTTTAAATTCACAGCTTCCAGAATCTTGGCATTCAGTGTGTACGTAGGAGAGAGGTTAAAGAAGCTATTGTGTTTCGGATTGCAAAATGCATCAATCCATTTAATGGTAAGAAATGTGTTCGTCAAATATGAATACATCTGGTGTTATCCTATTAATTTTCAATGGGATGCCTGGTCATGTTGTCCTGCAATGATAGGACACAGTACAGTTTAGATAAATGAGTGTTACAAACGATCTATCGGCAATACTGGTGATACTGCTAAATTAATGATTCTGTGAAGTAAGGCTTAGTGCAGAAGCAGCCTTTAAAAAAAGAAATACAGGAACTTAAAAAAGGGAAGACCACAGTCCTTGTCACATAGTAGCTACAGTTTGCACAACCATATTCTCAACCAGCTGTCTCAGAAGACTCTCCTTGTACACTCAGTAGTTATCGCTAAATATATGACAGTGGAACTGACTGGCCCACTTCCTGATCATATAAGAGGCATAGGCTGAAAGCAAATTACACAGATAGAGAGGTGTACAACTCAAAAGATAATCTGGATTTTATTTTGTCTTTGGGTAAAAAAAAAAAAAAAATGTCAAAGAAGAAACAAACTCAAATATTTGGGTTGCAGCTATGTGAAAACAGAATTGGGTGGGTTTTTTTTAGTAGCCAATTTTACATACTACCTGCTTTTTAACATAGCACTGGTTCATGAAAAAACCTACACAAACTTTACAGTTTTGATTATTTGATTAACAGTGTGTATTTCCTCAAATGCAAATTATTTGTTTACCATATTATTTACTACACATTTTTTTTAATTAATTATAGTTACTCTTTAGAAAAACAAGTTGTTCAGAATGTTTACATTGACAAAATAGATCTGTGGCCAACATCCATGTTGAATTTGACAGCTAGTCAATTAATCCTAAAACTTTCAGGCACAGTGTACTCTCAAATCACAGATCAACTCATAGTTGTAACTGCATATACATCAAGTGAGACAATGGGTTACCTCACACATCTGATTCACCATCTACATAACATTTAATTCTAAACCCCTGAGGTTCAATTGAAATTTAAAACTACCGTTCATGGTACAGAAATTAATACCCATTTCAAGTAGAGTTAAATAATTGTTATTATAGAGACTTTAAAATGTTCAAGAAATTTGTTTAGTTTTTTTACAAAAAGAAAGCAGCATTCAGACAACAGTAGACAAATGCCACCTTGACACTTCAGACAGTCACACAGTGCTGACTGTTGCAAGGCATCACTGAATACATCACAGGACAAGTGAGCACCTAAAACAGATAGCACTGTAAACAGGAAGCTGAACCTTGTTCAGCTTCACTCCTTATCATTCTGGTAAACCATATAAACCTATGAGAAAGAGTAACACCTTATTGTTCAGATGAGTGAATCAAGACCATCTGTTTCCGGAGGCTCTCTTGTCAGTCGTTTGTGTGGCTATTTAGTGATATTCTTCATCTACAATACTTTTCACATACTGTACAAATATATAGTAGGTCTTTTATACATTATTGAAAGTGCCATGTGCTTTACTCTACATTATTGGAATAGGGGCAGATAACCAATATATTTATTTCGACTACCTAAATGTATCGTCTAAATGTATATGGACAGTATGGGGAAAATCAACAAGGTAAAGCACATAAAAAATACCAGTGTAAAACATGAGCAGCATATTAATAACAGACTAACTGTATCATTTTAAAAATACTAGTAAATATTTGCCATCATTTTAAATAAAAAATATTTAAAAGAAAAGAGAGGCACATTGCCGTGTTATATCTGTGAAGATTTAGAACAGAATTTGGAATGGAAATCTATCGAGGTGTATTACTCATAAACACCCCGAGCTGCATATATAAATCAAACACATCTGCTTCCTACGCAGTTAAAAAGAGGGGGTGGAGGTTGGGGACTAGATAAGTGATTCTGCTCTGACAAAAGTTTTACGTTTTTAGAATTGAGGCGGTTTGACTTTATCAGCCCTCGGAGGTACAGTAGCCTCTGCACTGACCTTAAACGGGTGTCGTCATGCGCTTGTAGGTGTAGGCTGGATTCTGTGCAGTCTAAATTGTGCTATCAACAAACACTGCATATGTAATTAGAAACAAAACTGAATAAAACCATACAGAGGGGTATTCATAAACTACATGTAAAATGTTTTTTGATAACCACTGCAGAAGAATAAACACACAGGTTTCATTTTAAACTCATGGATTCTTGTGTTAAACGACAAACAAAAAAAAAAAACTCCTATACTTTTATACTATACTTTTATAGAAACAGGTGTCATGAGTACCAAACCTATTTTATTTTATTTTTTTTCTGTATTTCTCAAAGCAGGCTATAAATGAAGTGTAAGTTAGACGTTTCACACCAATTGTATATACTGTTTGTGTTAATCTTTACTTGGGGGGGGTAGTTTTTCTTTACAAGGAGAGAATCTGGATGAGATTAGTTTTAAAGTTGTAGAATTCAGATTTCCATTCCTCCCTCTCTTGGGGACTCTTGTTGTCACAGATACCACTTCCTGTGCACTTTCAGTTCCTGAATTAAGAGGCGGTGTCATAAGCTTAGCCCACAATCATCAAATGCACAAGAATATGAACTCGCTGAACACTGTGGAAAGTCATTATGCTGCGGCTATTTATTTGTATCATGTTAGTAATAACAGGGTGAAATTAATTATGCAAGTTAAAATACTGAAAGTAAGCCTTTTTTAATCAGTGGAAAGAATATACATGCTGAAAAAGTACACCCAGTGCATTCCCTGCGACAATAATTCTTGCTGTCTGATAAAGGGAAGAAATAAAACCAAATTAAACTTGGGCAGAAGTAAAATTTGTGTTTCACAGTTAACCTGCATTAAACCCTTTGATAAAAATAGACCCTTTCATTTTATGATACAATGCAACTTTACTTTGGAGATTGTATGGATCTGTGAACTACTTGAATTCGGAAAGGTCAGCTCACAACAATTACTTGTACTGTTCTTTTGCAAGCTTTTACATTTAAAGCTCTTCATTTGGTTGTAGGAGATAGCAGCCTGTTTTCATCCGGTTAATTAAAATCTCCAGTTGTATTTGAAGATTTCGATGAAAAGATTCTAAAAGCAGTCTGTTAAACCGAGATTTTATAACTTTATATCCCATAGGAGATCTCCCAAAAGTAGTGAAGTAGTTTTTTTCATACTATAGCATTTTTAAAAAAAATTTTCTCTAGTTCCAAAGGAGCAGTTGTTGAAAACAGAAGAATACGATCTGAATGTGGTGAGACTCTGTTTCCAGGTCTACTTGCAAGATGAATGTGGACATTACACCAGGGCTTTACCACCCATTGTATCCAACCCAATCTATGACAACAGTAAGTGACCCAAACCCTTGCAACCCTGTACATAAAACAGTAGCCCCGAAAGCAAACTGGTACTGGAACTATATTGGATTGCCAGAGTCAATTGATTCATAGCATTGTGTTAAAATGTGAAAATGTTACCACTATAGCTGCCCCTGAGTTGCTCTATTACAGGATCATTGCAAGCAGTTGTATTTCTTCTGTAATGGTATTGAAGGTAATGTTAAGTCCATGGTTCCTTGTAAGACAGATTAGGTACTGCTGGAGGGAGAGGGGTGGACTTGTATTCACCTTCAGCCCTCAGTGGAAACTATTACACTTCACACAAAACTACCACACCATGTTGTACAATAATGGCATTTGCAACAATTGCAGGCAGGCTCCAAGTATTAGATGGGAATGGAGACCGAACTGTTTCCTCTTCCCCTGACAGAAAGGCCCCTTAGAGGCAGGCTGTGGGAATTCATACAGGGGAATGAGGAGCAGCTCATACTGCCACTGTTTAGTCTCTAGTGCTGACAATCTAGAATTTTTCATTTAAATGCATGGTAAATGCTAACAATCTGACCTAATCGTTTTATTTGAACTGATTTTGTTATCTTCACCTTTGTAATGAGTCACCCTGTATTAAAACATTGGTGTCACGTCACCCTTTGATCTTTTATTTGATTAATTCTATGAATCTTCTCACTGTGTGGCTTTGAAGAGAAGGGGAGTGCGAGGCAGATCTGTTGTTGATTTAAAGAATCTGTTGATTCATCAATAAAACTGGTCAGAACAATTCAACAGGAAAGTGAATACCATTTTATTACGCAACAATCATTTCAACAATTAGTTAATTTTAGCATTACAATTTAATAGCACTTAGAAAGTGGCTTGCAGTTTTAGTTTAGCATCTTATATTTCCAAAGAAAACCAATACAATTATACATTAACATAATGTAAAAAAAAAAAAAAAGTTTTCATAATTACAAATTCACCTCCACTTAAACAGCAAGTTCATCAACACTTAGTAAATCTCCATCAAAAGAACGTTAGATGTAAAAAGCTTTTGCATTTCTTTAGTTTAACTATTGTTGAAACCAGCTGAGAGAGAGAGAGAGAGAGAGAGAGAGAGAGAGAGAGAGAGAGAGAGAGAGAGAGAGAGAGAGAGAGGCTTGCAGGGTGTGGGTGGATGTGATGTGTCAATGTCGAAGCAGAGATATGGCATTAGCAGAGGTGTAAATAAACATTGAACCATTACGTCACAGGTGAAGGTAGCTGCTTCTCCTGCTAGAATTGAGAGCCAGGAAGGTTGACGAGGAGGGTTATGTCAAAAGGTCAGTTTAAGTAGCTTAATTTTAGCATCCCACCCCTCCTCTCTGCGAAACTGTTTGATGAACATGGGCAATTTTAGATTACACTGTTGAACAGTGAAATGCAAATCTGTTTTTTATTTTTTTTTGTCAGAAAAGAGGAAGTTGCATGGGTTGCACTTTATGGTTCTGATTAAAGATTGGCAGCTATTACTTATTCTTTTACAAACGTAAATGTTTTGATTTTAATATTATTTAGGGCATAATGAACATGGTGTTAAATAACTGACTTTTGGTTAAAGGTACTTGGAATAAATAAGAGTTGTTAAAAACGTGTTGTGTTAATTATTACTAAAATTAAATACTTTAAGCATCAGTGAAACAAAACTGAAACTAAGCAACAGAACTAAAACATAAAAATAAAATGGAATTATTTCTGCAGTGTTTAAAATGCACGCGCATACGCTGGCATGCATGCACACACACATAATAATGCCAATAACATTTTCATAAGAGTTAATGAAGGCTAGCCTACTGTAAATGCAAATATCACTACATAGGGATTTCCATGTGAAGTCATTGCACAAGCAGTTTTCCTAATAGAGGTCTGCTAAGTTACAGGTAGATGACATATATAACTGGTTTCAACAAGGACATTTCATGACATGTGAGTACCAGTGCTCAAGTTCTTAAAGATTAGGTTCTTACTGTAGTAAAAGATGGTTCTTATGCGTCAAGTTCCCAATACTGTTCTGGGCATCTGCAACTGTATCTCGTTACATGAGGTAGTTTCCCATTACATGCCATTATTAATGCCGCTCTTGTTGCAGGAGCCCCCAACACAGCAGAGCTGAGGATTTGTCGTGTCAACAAGAACTATGGAGGTGTGAAGGGAGGAGAGGAGATTTTCCTGCTTTGTGATAAAGTTCAGAAAGGTACAGCAATGTCCTTTTTTTTTATAAGTGACATCTGTTTGAGGGGCAGTACATTGATTTAAAGAGCATCAAAAGATCTTTGGTTTTAGAAAAAAATGCTCAGATTTGTGTCCAAAACAGATGACTGTTCCCAGACATTTCCCACCTGTCACCACTCTTCTTTCTCAGTGTCCCTTCCCTTTCTTGCCCTTCATCCAAACTCCACTATTGCAACTTATTCTCAAGCCACCAGACATGGTTTTAATTAATGTTTCTTCATTAGATGACATTGAAGTCCGTTTCTTCACGCAAAGCTGGGAAGGCAAAGGGTCGTTTTCACAAGCAGATGTTCACCGGCAGGTTGCGATTGTGTTCAAAACGCCCCCATTTCACACCAACATCACCACCCCAGTGATCGTTCAGATGCAGCTCCGCAGGCCCTCGGATCAGGAGGTCAGCGAGCCCATGGACTTCAGATATCTCCCAGACAATACAGGTAACTTACACTACCTACCACAGCCAAGCAATGATAGGCATTCTCTCATGAAATACACATCTTTGGCATATGTTTTGGTGAACCTCTTGGTTTGTAGCAATCCAGAGGGAATGAGAAAAGGAGGTTAGTTTTTGTTTGATGATTGAGAGAACATGTTATAAACAATGAATAACAGACTGCAGACACCTTGGTAAGTCTTTCCTTCATAAATTATTTTCTCATCAATATGGGCATATCCTTCTATGGCGATCAGTTTGATAGTATAAACAAAATGTTTGAGACCTGATCCAAATTCAAATAAGATTCCAGACTGACAATACAGTACTGCACTGAGCAGTTTACAAAGGAAAGGACAAATGGTGTCCCGTGTGTGAAAATATCTACCTGTTGTAAATTGTTATTATTTGTTGGCTGCTGTAGCTTTGACTTTTAGATTTATACATATATATATGTATGTATATATATGCAGATCCACATCACTTTCAAGAGAAGAAAAGGAAGATCGAAGAGTTCCAAAAAATAATGCAAGCTTTACCTGGTAAGACATACATAATCTCCTACACTGCCTCAAAGACCTTATAGTGGGTTTGCTTTTCACTGAACTGGTGGTGCATTTTCTTATTTGGTAAACATGAGTTGAGACAACGGTTGTTAAGAAGGGGTGCGTGTGTCTGTGTGCGCGTGCGCTGGTAAGTTCTTTGCAACCAAATTTACAGTTTGTTCAGGTTTGTTTTACACTTTCTAAAGCAAGTTAGAGGATCAGGGGCAGGTTTTCCAGAGCAATGTGATTTTGTCTCCAGTGGAAAACGACAAAAGTGTCAATTTTTATCAGTTATTTTCAGCAAGTTACATTCTTGCATTTCAAGTGAAAATTGGGTACAACTGTAAAAATTATTTCTTAAAAAGCAACAGAAGACGGAAGGTATATGACTTAAAGCAGTGTGTTATATCTGCTGTATTTTTCTTTATACCGTCCTATTTATGATCTTTGTTCTTGTTTATCAAAAATCTAACTCTTTGTTTACTTGTAGGCATGAACCAAATGGAAAGGCACAAAATAGTACCAAAGACTGTAAAATTTTCTATACTGTATAAAAAAATAGATTTTATATATATATATATATATATATATATATATATATATATATATATATAATATATAATAGGTATATTATATATATAATATATATATATATATATATATATATATATTACGATTAACAACCAATTAGCAGCGGTGCTGCCTCCTCTGTGTTTTCTTTCAGGGGAAATATTTAATTCACCTGTCCCACAGTTTCAGTATAGCAGGATGGCACTTAATGCATTAAGTAGATTCTCTGTGCCCATCATGGGGCACCAATAGGTGCAGGCCAATATGCAGTCTCTATAGTGATTTTTATATCTGAATAAAGAAAAAAAAAAAGTATAGTTGAACTAAACTATTACAAAGGGGAGTAGATAAATGGCACCTCAGGGAGTAAGTGTAATTCAATAATTGAATAGCTGTCGTTGCCAGCCCTGCCTTTTAGTAAGTTGTACCATGTTCTTGACCTACCCTTGAAGAAGTTGGTAACAAGTTCTTCCATTTCCTTTTGCAGAGCCATTTAATATGTTTAATCAGAGTCCAGTAGCATCAATGGCCAACAGTACTTTGCCACAATCTGTCAGTTTCATTCACCAGTCTCAGAACAACATGACTAATTCAATGTTCACACACAATGATCTGCAACAATCTAGTCTGATGACCAACCCACCGCAATCCACCTCTGTCAGTAACAGCTGGTCTCCTGTCGTTATGTCAGGAATCTCTCTGGACACCATTAGGCGCAACCAGCCCAGCAGCAGCAGCAGCATGCTATCATCAGTTCAGACCAGCATGACCTTGCCTCCTGTAGCAGACAACCCTGGTGGGCTCCCCCTACTTACAGATCATGACCTGAGATTTTTGGATTTGCAAAGTAACCCTTCACAGCTTTCCATGAACAGTAAGGACACAAACACCAACAATACCGGAGCTTTATCTGTCCAACAACAGAGTACTTTTAATGTCCCTGGTCATGACATTTTAGGTGGGAGAAATAGTGTTGTGAATCTAACAGTTTCCAGCACAGAAAATAATATGGAGACTGACGATATTCTTTTAAGCGGTGTCCCAGGCTCCATGTTTCAGTGGAAGCAAGAACAGCAAGGTGGACAGGGAGGCAGTACCATCCCTCTGGGGGTGAGTTACAATAGTACTGCTCCAAGGCTGATGAACAATGGAGGAGGAGTTTTTCAAGGCTGTATACAACCATGCAATGATGTCAGCAACAGTTTAAACTGTGGAGCACACAATGAACAGTTTGGGGGAGGGGCTAATCAAGGTGAAGACCGTTTTAATGCAATTTTGATGCAAGAATGGGGTTATTTTCAGTAATGATGCAAGTGAAAGTAAACAAAATGCGTTGGACTGGACACAACAGTCTATTACATGTTTTAAAATGAATTATTTGGGTCCCCAGGTGGATCACTTTGTAAAAGCAAGACTATGTGATGTGCAGGGTGAATCTTAGTCAGGGGCGTGTCGTTTTGGCTCAAGCACTCCTGCAAATTGCGGTGGCAAAACCAGCAGGGACTGTTACTCCTTATCTCGCTGTGTCCTCCAGAGGCAGTTGGCTTTGTCCTGGGTTTGGAGGATGCCCACTGGCCTTTGGAAAATAGCGTGTATCTTTTTAACTAGATGGAATTGTAAAAAAAAAAATGCATTGTTTGCAACACGATTAGAATAAGATTAAATATATTTTCATATTTTAAAATATGAAACTATGTCTTGCATTATTTTTGAAAATAAGGTTTATTGAAAACCTAGAAAAAAAACTTATTAGCACAGATGTGTTCTGTTACTCCAATGATTTGAGTTCTCTTTAGTTGTACCATATATATTGACTGTACTTTAAAACATTTTTTTTAAAAAAAAAACAAAACATGTTATCATATACTAATGACTAATTATTCTATTTTGGGTTTTTTCCTGACAAAATACTATTTCTTGGATTTTACCCTTAAAAGGGAAAAAAAGAAAAGGTGTGTTGTCCTTGTTTGTAATGACTATGTCATATATAAAAACAATATATTTTCTCAAAGTTCTCAAAGATCTTAACATTGTATTTGTAATTTCATGAACAAAAGCTTTTGCATCACATTATATATATATATATATATATATATATATATATATATATATATATATATATATATATATACTGTTTATATTACATTTCACTAAAGTGATGTTGTAAAGTGATGTAATAAATATCTGAACAGTTTAAAGTAATATAAAGATGTTTGTAAGTGTTTTCTTTTTCCATACTTTGAATATCCTAAAGTCTTATCATCTACTGACCTCAACATGGCGTTATATTTACATACAAAAAAAAAAAAAACATCTAACTTGAAACTACAATGCAATTAGTTTATGGCACTGTGGCAAAGTGGGTTGCAGTGTACAGGTGCAGGAGTGAAGCAGTGATTAAATGAAAGGCAGAGCACGGTAATCCAAGTGCAAGTGGATTTATTTCTAATCGGTCCGGTGACTGTAAATATTTCCCAGGCAATACCCACCAATGGGTATTGCACTGTTCTAAATAACAGAATTGAAGTTCCAAACAATAAACACAGTCAACAGTACACACACAATACACAGTCACCAGTCCTGGGTGAGTGCTGTAGTGCTCATGGTGCTAAATACAATTTATCGCAGTAATAAGTGAAGTGCTATCCAGTTTGGTGCTGGCCTCTGGCAACAGCTCTGGATGTGTTTAGCTGTCTGGTAAATAACAACCACTCACGATATGATTTCACAAAACACAGGTCACTCCGGGTTGTTCTTTAACCCCCACACATGACCCCTTGGTAAACGATTGCAGCCACTCCTCTAATCCACGGCTGCCACATCATTTCCCTGCCGAGTCGATGAGTTAATGCACAGGCACTCAAGTTTGTTGACCTTTTTTTTGTTTTAAGTCGGGTGGCCAAAAGGGGCCCTTCCACTCCTGATCTTTGTTCCTTCCAACCCTGTTTTAAATTGTTTAATTGAACCATTTAAAACTCCATCCCTCAAGTAGTTCATTATATAATTAATTTTACCTGTTAAACCTGGAGAGAAACACCCCTGTTTTATTCGAAGGGAATGGCTCTCCATATATATATATATATATATATATATATATATATATATATATATATATATATATATATATATATATATATATATATATATATATATATATATACAGTGCCTATAGAAAGTCTACACACCCTTAAACTTTTTTCACATTTTGTTGTGCCATTGCCTCAGAGTTTCATACATTTAAGTGAGGATTTTTTTCTACTTATCTACATACCATACTCCAAAAAGTTTAAAAGTTATATTAAAAATACAATACTGAAAGGTCATAATTGGATAAGTATCCACCCCCTGAGTTAATACTTGGTGGAAGCACCTTTGGCGGCAATTACAGCTGTGAGTCTGTTGGGATGGGTCTCTACCAACTTTGCACACCTAGATTTGTCAATGTTTGACCATTCTTCTTTACAAAACTGTTCAAGCTCTGTCAAGTTCCTTGGGGAGAGTTGATGGACAGGAATCTTCAAGTCATGCCACAAATTTTTGATTGGATTTAGGTCAGGGCTCTGACTGGGCCACTCAAGGACATTTACCTTTTTGTTCCTTAGCCACTCCAGTGTAGCTTTGGCTGTGTGCTTTGGGTTGTTGTCATGCTGAAAGGTGAACTTCCATCCCTGTTTCAGCTTTCTTGCAGAGGGCAGCAGGTTTTCCTCAAGCACATCTCTGTACTTTGCTCCATTTATTATCCCTTCTATCCTGACAAGTGCCCTAGTCCCCGTCGATGAGAAAGATCCCCATAACATGATACTGCCACCACCATGCTTCACAGTATGGATGGTGTTCTTTGGGTGATGCACTGTATTGTGTTTGCGTCAAACATAATGCTTTGCATTTAGGCCAAAAAGTTCCATTTTAGTTTTGTCAGACCATAAAATTTCTTGCCACATGGCTACATAATCTCCTGAGTGTTTGTTTGCATACTTCAAACGGGATTCAAGGTGGGCTTTCTTGAGTAATGGCTTCCTTCTTGCCACCCTACCATACAGGCCAGATTTGTGGAGTGCTTGGGATATTGTTGTCACATGTACACTTTGACTAGTCTTGGCCATAAAAGGCTGTAGCTCTTGCAAAGTTGCCATTAGCCTCTTGGTAGCCTCTCTGATCAGTCTCTTTCTTGCTCAGTCATCCAGTCTGGAGGGACATCCTGATCTAGGCAGGGTCTTGGGGGTGCCATACACCTTCCACTTCTTAATAACCGTCTTGACCATGCTCCAAGGGGCATTCAAGGCCTTTATCATGTTTTATACCCATCCCCTGATCTGTGCCTATCAACAACTTTGTCTGGGATTTCTTTTAAAAGCGCCTTGGTGCTCATGCTTGAGTCTTTGCTTTGAAATGCACTACCCAGCAGAGGGAACCTACAAGAACTGCTGAATTTATCCTGAAATCATGTGAACCACTACAATTTAACACAGGTGGAGGCCACTTAACTTGGCGTGTGATTTTGAAGGCGATTGGTTACATCTGAGCTAATTTAGGATTGCTATTACAAGGGGGTGGATACTTACCCAACCAAGCTATTTCAGTTTTTATTTTGAATTAATTTTCTATAAATTTCTAGAATATTTTTTTCACTTGGAAGTTGTGGGGTAGGATGTGTAGATAAATAAACAATTGCAGGCTATAAGGCAACAAAAGGTGAACATTTTAAAAGGGGTTGTAGACTTTCTATAGGCACTGTGTAATTATATATATATATATATATATATATATATATATATATATATATATATATATATATATATATATATATAAGCTTTGGTGATGAGTCAAGCAACTCGGAAATTTTGATCTAGGTCCCATGTACAGAAACTGAACTACAAAACTTAACGAAGCGCTTACGTGCTATTTTTAATAAACACACAAAATGAAATAAACAAAACAAACACCTAAGTTCGTGATTGATTTTTGTATTTGTCCTTGGATTGATTGTTTGTTTTTTTTTTTGGCGTGTCCAAACGTGTGTTTTAATAATAATAAATAAAATAAATAAAATTGTGTGCACACGCACCAGCAGCCCTGACAACCGTTGCTTTCTTTAAATGGGACTGCACCTGGCTCTAATTTACAATGAGTCCGGTGCAGGGGATAATTAATAATTTGGTTATTAAACCATTGGTCCCTTCTTAATTAACCCTCTCTCTGATACTATATATATATATATATATATATATATATATATATATATATATATATATATATACACATACACATACAGTAATCCATCACCTATTTGCCCATCACATATCTACCCTTATCTTATCTTATCTGCCAAGATCAACCTCTTCAGCAACGCTAGTTTATTATTGAACAGAGATTAGTTCAGATATTATAGATCCTACCAAAGTTTTCGTACACTGTGTTGTATGTGCTCTGTGCACTGCCATTGCTGGTAGTCACGTGAGCTGTTCAGTGTGTTGATTTGATATGTAAATAAATCCTGTTTGCCTGCGGGGCATATCATCTTCAGCCTCCGTCTCGCTCTCCTGCCTGTCACTCAGCAGCGAATGCACGCATCCACACAGCAGACAGCTACTCTGTCACAAGCATTAATAACTTGTATCTTTCTAAAGAAGGGATTCAGGGGAGCTCCCTAATAAAAGCTGAATCTCAAAACTATAATTGTGTGAATATAGTAATTATTACAGCTGTAACAGGATTCATTCATCCGACTTTTTACATATCCGCACTTACTCTGGTCCCACTGTAGTCAGATATGCAACGGATTACTATGTATACTGTGTATACACAGTAATAATGGACCATTAAAAAAAATAGCAAATACATATTCATGTGGATTTATTTGAGAGGTTACCATGGTGGTTCTGTTTATATGTTGGCATGTCGCGGCGCTGTCCCGCAGACAATCACAAAACTCAGAGAATCAGGGTTCAGTTACTTCCTATGGCAGTGTTGTGTATAAAGCAGTAGTAATTCAGTCACAGGCAGTAATTCAATTCAGAGTCTTTGAAATGTTGTATAAAAACAGCAGCACATTGACAGCAAGGCTTTCTAAAAACAGTTCATACCTCCAGATATTCAAGTGTGATGATATTGTAAACAAATCCAAAAACAAAGTGCATAGTGTAGTATCCAAAAACACAGACAGTGTGCAAGCGTGCTAAAAATGAACACAGTTCGAGGTAACAATTGATTGTAGTATTTAAAAACAACAAAAGTGTAAACGTGCTACAGTTTCTACATATGGACTCAAGGTCCACATACACCTCTACACCCAATGGTCATCTTCCTTTTATTTATCCACTTGACCTCTGACCTCTTCCCCCAAGTGAATAAACATTTACGAAACATTTAATAATATATTTACTCGTCAGTATTTAATACATTTTATACAGAAGATACATTTTAAAAATACACATTAAAAAGCAAAACAGGCAATTAAATAAATGGACGTGTTCACTACCTCCAGACGGCTAAACCGTCACGTGGCGATAAAACCAATTCCTAAGCAACTGGTGTTGGAGGTGGATTATACTTAAGTCTGTTTACATCTTTGCAATTTCCTAGTTAGTTGGCCCAAAGTTTGGTCTTTTACATCAAACATAATTTTGTAATAGCCATTTTCATGTTTATGAATGCCCTGAAAAGTGGGTATTTGAAACTTTCCAGGAATATTTTTTCTAATTATCATTGCCTAAGGTTCGGACTTCAATGTCTTCTCTTCCTGTTGATGATATTTTAAATAAATGCTGA
Organism: Polyodon spathula; assembly: GCF_017654505.1. Classification (NCBI taxonomy): domain Eukaryota; kingdom Metazoa; phylum Chordata; class Actinopteri; order Acipenseriformes; family Polyodontidae; genus Polyodon; species Polyodon spathula. The sequence goes on along the minus strand of NC_054538.1, from coordinate 62,148,880 downwards.
GTCTAATATTATAAACAATATTTTTTTTTCTCCACGGGGTGCTGTGTTCCAACGACTTTTCTGTTGTGCTTTCCCTATTATTGAGCCTATCTCCCCCACACCCCCAAGTATTTTCCACCCCATCTTGTTTCTAGAAAAGAAGAGGGGCAATACTAAGTAATCGTGAGGTAAGATCTGAAGCCAAATTACTTGCGGAAATCCCTCTTGTTTTATCTTCTCCAAGGCTTTTATCACAGCCATACTGGTGAACACTGACTGCAGAGACAAACATATACAAAGAAGCATGTTCTTAGAAACCTCTGGGTCCTAACAGAGAGGATGTGGCCTAGGCCTTTGTTGTCTAAACAATAACATCTCTCTTGGCAACGATGTTGGCAAGAAAACGTACTTTCAACAAACCCTGCAGGAAACTGATTCTGATGTTTAATTTCTTTTACACTGCTTATTGGGATTTTTCTCATTGAGAAATTAACGTGACCCAGTAATACCAAATGTGGAGTCCCTAAAGGTTTTCAATATTATTAACCTTAGTACAACTTTCACTGTTTCTATTATCATTGTGAAGTTAAATGTTCCAAATATATGTTTCTATCCTAGGGGAACTGCCTGTTTGAAACTGTCACTTTCCAGATTTAATTTCTGGAAGCTCACAGTGCCTCTGTCTCTTGGTAAATGTACCAAATCCGATCTATGCACACGAGCTCCCATTCGCCCGCTGTGACTAGGAGCATTGTGAATAAATAGTAAAGATCCACTCCACTCAAAACTACAGACTGTTATTGTAGCATAAAATAGACAACTCTATTCAAATTAGTAAACCTAGCTTTATATTGTTCTGTAAAGTTATCAAGAACAAGGCATGTAGAGAAAATGCACAGCTTTCAAATACTGTTTAATAAGCAATGGCTAATAAACTGACATGTTGTTTCTTGTATTCTAACCATTAGACCACACTGCATCTTACCTGTAGAAAAAGGAAATAGCTTCTCATTGTATCTGGTTTTGTTTAGTTTCTAAATAATACATGATAGGGGGTGGGGGGAGGGGAAGAAAATGTCAAAGTAGGGAATATAAGCATATACAAATATTTAATGATACGCAGAACAAAAGCTATGAGTACCTGCTCCTACTATAAAAACACCTGTGCAGAAGTAGCTCAGTACTCTACATGAAACCATTTTTTCATCAGTTTTACTTTCAGTTACCGTTTTTTATGACTTTTGACAGTTAAACAGGTTCTGCTTGTCGACCCCCCAAGTTTCAATTGATCTGAAATAGTTTGTTTTCTCTTTCTATCACTGGAGCTGTTCCTGGCTCAAGGCTCTACTGCACTGCATGTTTAACTCTGCTCATAATACAGGGTTGTCCAACAAAAATAAGCTGTGATTGTAATGTGTGATACTGTGAAAGGCTACTGTTTCGAGACAGTCTCATATATAGATTGTTTTATTGTTTCACCATACACTGGAATGGTGAAAGCTTCAATATTAGCTACAGCAGAGAAATCCCCAACGTTAATATGGAACAATTAATTTGAATTGTCACGTCAGAGAGGACGCATGTGGCCAGTTCTTAAGATCTCTATGATATCAAGTTTTACAGTTTGATTACTAAGACCAGACGATTATTTACTAAATACAAATATACCGGTTAATACTGGAATTGAATCTGGGTTTGTAAAAACTGTCAATGACTTATGGAAATTCTAACATTTTACAGAACTCTCTTGGAATTCTAACACTTTACAGAATTCCCTTCGAATTCTAACATTTTACAGAACACTAAAGATGCATTATCTCATATGCAGGCTTCACAGAACAAAGCATGGGGGTGCAGTCACTTGGAGCTTTGGCACAGACATTTTTTAAACTACCCGCAGCCTCCCCTGGCATGCCCCCGAGCCAATCCAGGCCTCCTGATCAGCTCAGCGCCAGGAGAGCCTACCTGCTCAATTGGTTGCCGAGCAACGAGTTTCCTGTTATGCATCCCAGCTGCACACATTTGCGCAAGAACCAGCGACAGGATCCTCACTGTCCTTCCCCCTTAGAATGGCACCACCGGTACATTCTATATTCTTCAGCTGGTTCCTCTTCTGTTTTGGGGGATCAGCGGATGATGGGAGGTCCAGACACAATGGTGGGGTGTCTGGAAGCATGGGCCAAGGAAGCTGACCCACAGGCGCCGAATTGCAGCGCAGGAATTGTGGTCGGGGCTGTGGTGGAACTGGTCTTGACTCCATAGAAACCTGTCACTTCACTCCTTCCTTGATCTCAGAGACGGCAGTTCCTCCTCCTCAGGCTGTACTTGACCCTCAGGATGGTAGCTCTTCCTTCTTAGACCACACCTCCTCCTCTGGCTCGTCAGACAGGCAGGCAGCCACTCCTACTCTGGCCTTTGAGGATGGTCGCTCCTCCTACTTTGGCCCTTGAGGACAGTGACTCCTCCCCCTCTGGCTTCGGGGCTACAGCTCCTCCCTCTCTGGCTTTTCACCTGTCTCCATTGCTCCTTCAGCAGCGCCTCCAATGGCTGCTGATCTTCACCTGGTTCTGCTCTGTGCCTATCCTGGCTTGACTCAGCAGGACCAGTGACGCCCACCGCTGCCACCACATGTAACAGGGGGAAGTGTTAGTGACGTGGGTCATCACTGAATAATAATGAGACAGACACAGAGCATTGGGTGTTGACCTGCCGCACAGGGGCGCAAATTAAATTGAACATAGCTGCTGCCATTAGGGTACCAGCAAAGATAGCCCTGGTGTTAGATTTAATAAAGAAAACAAAACAAAGGTAAAAATAAAAGTTTGCCACACAAGGCGAGCGCTAGTCTCACTAGTCATTGCATTTAGCAGTGAAAGGGTTTTGTAGTAGCTCTTCACTTTTTGAGCTAAGCGCAGCCTCCCCAGGCATGCCCCTCAGTCAATCCAGACCTCCTGATTAGCTCATATTTCTCAAAACTTTCTGTACATATGCAGAACAAGTTCCTGTTATTTCTTGATGAGATACTTAGTATACAGTGACGAGTTGTTATTTTCCCTTTCTATGCTTCAGTTTTAATCTTACGGTGTAGTTGGTATTGAATAAGTCTAACCATGACATTTGCTTACTTTTCCACGTTATAATATACCAGCAATTTGCTGATTTTTATTTATTTATTTATTTTAAATAAAGGGGTATAATTTGTAAAATTAGTCATTTCCTCAACACGTGAAAGAGAAGCCTTTTGGCTGACAGTGTACAAAGAAAGATTCTACCACATATCAGTAAACCAGATTGCTGCAATCAGATTCTAATTGCAAGTTATTGTTATTGTGTTTAATCTGTAATACATTAGAAGTTCTGTCTTTTTGTATTTACCACAGGTCTCGGATATTTATCTATGCAGCATTTTACACAGGTAGCTCAGCTAGCCGCATATTTAATAAAGGAAATCCACTTTCCTGTTTAGCTTGGATGCAGACCTGCTTCTATGAATTCAAGAAGACCAGAAAATGCAGAAAATGGCTGATTTTGTGCTTTCCCATTAATAGATATCCAAATATACTAAAAATGTTAATAAACAAAAATAAATACAATACAGTTGTTGAATGTTGTTTTATTTACCAATAAAGATTAAAGTATGTGTACCCTCCCTCCCCAAATTATGCAAGTTAAAGAAGTTACACAATATTTATGCATACAGAGACCCCTAGTTGTGCCACAAAGGACAAACAATCTCATCACATGTAATGGCGCCTGAGGCAGAGCAAAAATTGGCAGGGATGGGGTTAATTTCCCCTACCTGCCTAGGTTTATTATGTTCAGGTGGCTGGGGTTGATTAGTTGATTAAATGATTAACTTAATTAACGATCAATCAGAGCCCAGCCACCTGACATAAAAGGAGGCCTCTGCTTCCTCATTTAGGAGGAGGGAGCTGAGGAAGCAGGTTGGTGTTGGTGTTGGTGTTGGTGTTGGTGTTGGTGTTGGTGTTGGTGTTGGTGTTGGTGTTGGTGTTGGTGTTGGTGTTGGTGTTGGTGTTGGTGTTGGTGTTGGTGTTGGTGTTGGTGTTGGTGTTGGTGTTGGTGTTGGTGTTGGTGTTGGTGACTTTTGTTTTGTGTTATTTATAATAAAATTAGTATTTTTTTTTGAACTGCAGACTGTCTCTGGGCCTCTATTCATTTGCCAGCCTGCCACAGCGCCTCTTTACAGTTTTCAAAAATCATCTATTTCTTCCAGAAAATGACAGCCCCCATCTGGTCGGAGTGTGTGAAAGCCACACTCACTTCAAAGAGGCTGTAACAGAAAACCATAGAATAAAACATAGACTTCAGAATAATCATATCAGCAATAACGATTTTTAAATGAATATAAATCAATGTGTATGTTTGGATTTCTTGCCCAGCATATGCTTAGGCAACAGGTGCTGTGGCTCACATAATCAATGTGGTTGTTGCCACACAGTCTATGATCGCTACAGATTCTGTAAAATGTATCAGTATAACAAAAAATGTATTTTACACATTTTTCAATTTTGACTTTCCTGCACTACAGTGTATGTAGACGACATGTACAACCTCTCATTGCTACTTGTAATAGCAGGTGCATGCCTATTATGCTTTTAGTGCACTTAAAGACACTCCTAAAAGGTGGAAGGAATTACTGGAAATGATGTGGGCACTTGCCTTGCCATCAACAGGCACACCCAACTTCTCTGAGATCAGAGACTGGATGATCCTCTTGTAGGCTTCCTTGAATTGGATCACACCATCTTTCCCTGAAGAAAAGTCTTGCTGCCTATTAAAAAGATCAAAAGAAGAATATTTAAACTACTTTGCAAATCAAGCTGTTGAACACTAATGCTCGTTTCCCTTCCAAAATTGTGGAAAAAATTATCTAACGGTGGCTTATATGTCATTTTTCACATGAGAACAAAATGCATACAGAACATTTATGTCTAGAAAGAAAAAGAGATTTTTAAAAAATAATTAAAACATTTTCTTTTGTTCAGTATTACTAAATATACCACCATCGAGTGTTTTGTAGTTATGTTTGAAAGTGTATAAGATGACGATCAGATGGTGGAGCAATCTGAACAACAATTCAGGTTTTCAATTTAAAACAAATGATGTCATGGAGAAATGCAGGGAATTAAAGGGTTAACAAGTTGCATTACAAAGAACAGTGCATTCTGTACCTGTTGAACATTCCAAATACTTCAGATCTGGACGTGAATGCTGCTCTGGCACCTATAATTATGAACGACTCTTCAGGCAGAATAAAACATTTTTATGATTATCCAATTTTTAGGCACATTCTGTCACGAGGGTGTTGGATTATTCTTGCTAATCTATGTTTAATGAATAACCATCTAATCCTAATGGAAAGTAAGTTAGTATACCCCACTTCATTGCATATTCCATGGGACACAAAGTTACAAATAAATGATTGTGAGTATATTATTGTTATTTATTTACTTATTTATTTGTCAGATGCCTTTATCCAAGACAGGTTTTATTGGCACACTGAACCACCACAGAAGTGTTGCAATGTGTTAGAACAATTGTGCGATAAGGGCCCATTCTAAACTCCCTTTACCTTTTTATGATGTTTGCAATCATGTTGATTTTTATAACACTTAGTCATCTGTGTTTTTTTGTGTTGTGTCTGTGAAGGTGCATTCACCTGCATTCAAGAACTGTTTTTCAGTTCTAATTGCCTATGTAGTAGCAGGGGCCTGGTCAGCCTAGTTCCCGTGCCACCCATTGATCTGCAACTTTGTTTTTTATGAATTTGTGTTTTTATTTGGGAATGTAAAAGTATAAATGAATAGTGATGGGTACTGTAGCAATAGTAAATGCTGAAATATCATGCTTTAAGGGAAAACAATGATTCAACTTAAAAGGTTTAAAAACATAAATCTAGCCTTTAATAGCCATATTGATTTTTTTTTTGTTTGTTTGTTTTTTTTTTTTTTTGTTTTAAATATAAACCTTAATATTTAATCAATTCCAATGTGTAGGGTAAAAATGTCATACAGGTATTCATTTCATTCCTTAAATAAATGAGGTCATAAAAAACTTGAATTTCTACTTTCGCTGAGCTTCATAACTGTTACAAGCAGTGTAGTAGTAGCAGGGTCATGCTTATGTCCCTTCAGCTTTCCTAAATTACTTTTAAGAAAACAAACTGTACTGTCAACAAGGTCTGTCAACAGTGCACAGTGTTAATAGATTGCATGATGGAGTAAACCGCCTTTTTGGTTGGTTATATATCTCTTTAAACAAAATGCACCCAACAAATGCATCTTGCAAAAGTAGTTGTGCTTCTTGCATAACATCCATTTACAGTATTCTTCATTTCATTAAACTATTGCATACATGTTGATGACACAATTTCAGAAATCCATCCTTCCCAGAAAAGTAATCCTGAAAAAGGAACATAATGCAATCATTATTTCAGCTATGTATGAACAAAATACAAGAAAAAAAACAATTACCTTCCCCACTTCCTGCCTTACTAGCAACCACGCAACATGCTATTGGCAGTCAGCCACACCCCAAATATGAAAGACAGACTAAAAAGTAACAGCCCTCCCACAAAGGGCATGGGTCAAAACATACAGCAATAAAATGAGTGTCACCTTCTGCAACAAGCTTGGTATAACGCAATGTTTCGAAAATCACTTAGGAGAACATAATGAAGCCACTCATTTGAATACCTGGCAGTAGCACTTTGCCTTAACATTAGTGCCTTGCCCTGTGATCAAAATTGGGCCGCTGGTGTTCAGTTGCAAGGTGCCTGTTTTTCTCAGAAAATGACTCTTAAAACATCAAAGTCTAATTAAGGAATACTTTTTATGATCTACATTTTGGTCATTTTATATAGATTATGTGCGTTCTCTGCAGTTTTCGATTGTAGTTTGTGGTTAGATCACACAAACTTATTCCATCAAAAATGGCCTTCTAAAACTGAATTTCTGAAGTGAGGTGGTTTGAAAAGTGTGGCGTTTCTATCATCTCTGAAACTGTGATTTTGTTTACAGATTTTCCATTCCACTAACTTGCAATTGTTTAAACAACAATATATATTTTGTGCAATTGTAGCACAGATTGTGTTAAGTCAAAAATCTTGTTTAAAAAGAGCTTGGGTTTGTATATACACAATCTACTGGTTATCTTCCACTACTACACCTACAGCATGGTACATATGATTCATATAATGGAACTTGGGATACTGTTCCAAGCATTTCAATTCTGAATAGAAATTGATCTCTCAAACATGCTTGGAATCCAAATATACCCATTATGGATGTTCACAATGATTCTTTACTTGCCACAGTTCCATACCCACAAACCCATTTACCTCAGTGCTCAGTTTGTTGCATTTTTTTTGTAAGTAAAAGCAAACTGCCAATGTTACTGAACTAACATTTAGTTTTATATTAAGAAAATAAATGGTGCTAACTTAGCTTCGTGAATATGGCCCAAAATGTCTTCTCTTTTATTAAGTGCTAATGATTGCCTAAGCATCTTATGGGATTTATAAATAGCACATTTTCTGATGTGTGCGCTCACTATCATTACACAATTCTGCATTTGCTACTTTCAGTTTCAGTAAATATAAATCTATTTTTTTTAAACTTCTGATATTATTTAAGTTTTCAGCATACAGAATCCTTAACTGGGAAATAATTATTGACAAATCTCTTGCCCAGGCAAAACTGTAGTAACATTCACACACCATACTAAAACAGGAGCAAATGTTTGGCAACCAAAATGGATAAAACTCTGCAAGGCCTTTAATGATGATTATGCAAGACCCTGGGATCCTTTAGCCACAAACTGGTCATTCACACCAAGTCTGTTAGACCAAGGTGGCATCATCTTAATCAGAAATACACGCTTATTATCGTGGGTCTGTTACTCAGAACAGAGCCAACTGGATTTGAAACTACGAAACTTTTTCCAATAGTAAATGTTAAAACTGTAGGTTGTCTTTGAACTGTAGGCATGTGATGTAAGCTTAAAGGTTGCTGGGATCACAGCAACCCAAGGGGATAGTCTGGAGTGTGTTTTTAGCTGTGGGAGTAATGCCATATTTTAAATAAGATTTATAATGTATAATGACACGACTGAAAGAAGGATTAGGGTATTACCCAGGCTCTGGCTTCCTAGTTTCACTTCTCCTTTCTTCTATAATCACATGAATATGCACAAAAGTTTAAAGTGATACTCAGTATTATCGTGTTTAAATAAAATAACGCATACCAGGTTAGCATGTGTTTTGTTATTTTAAGATGTGGCTAGACTTGCAAAAAGAAAAAAAAAATTGGCAACTTGCTCTATTCTTTAGTAGCTTGCTAAGTAAGTTTCTAAAGCATTTTAAAGCACCCCTTGCTGTTTCTACTCAATCATTTAAAAAATGAAGAAGTAGCCAAGGTTTGCCCTTTTACTGATAAACCAGGTTTGTTTCTATGGTTCTCAATTCATCCTGTGCATATTCCATTGCGGTATATTTTGTTTGTTTGTATGGATCATATATATATATATATATATATATATATATTATATATATATATATATATATAATATATATATATACAGATTTATTTGCAACAGGGATCAATAGACACTATTTAATGTATGACTGTTTAAATGATGATGCTAATATGGATTAAAATAAGAACAAAATAAACTATGACAAATAACTAGGCTAAATGGTCAGGTGTTTTCATTGCAAACAACGACACAGAACATAAACATATCAACAGGTTGTCTCCTTTTTTTCGGAATGCACCTGAGTTCTAAACTGAAATATGAAACGCAACATATTGTGGCTGTAGTCATTGCTTCTGAACAGGTGACAGCAGAAATATTATAAAGGTATTGCGTGTCAATCATATCTAAAAGCTGCCTTGCCAAATAAAGGCTTTAGGAATTCTTATTTTCTCTTTTGTTATTAAAGAATAGTAAGCCAGTTTTGAAGGGTAAAATGTACTTTACTCTGTTGAACGCACACCAGTCTCAGTTTATCCAGTGGGGATGATGGAAGGAGTTTGTAGATAAATGGAGATAAACGGAGTTTGTAGATAAAGGTCTTGACAGCTACAGATTGCAGGGAATCACTGCCCTCTCCTGGCAATTACTGGAAACTACAGAGAATGAATGACATGCGGGTCTTTTATAGCAATGCGTGTCACATTTATAATACCACAGTAGGTTATTTGCTTTATTTCCATACGTTTTCTGTTTATACAATAAAAATCTAGATTTGGATAATTCTATCATTCATTACTAAAAAATATATTTCGCACCAGACAAACGTGCCTTAAAAGAAGGTCCCAACTAGAAAACATTTCAGAAACACTGCTGTAAATAACAAATAATTTACCTTAAATTATCTATATAAATAACAACAACAAACAGGTCATATTTTTAAAGAGAAAAGGATGACGCAGTTGGATCTTCCAACAAACAATGCGTTTACATGCAGAAGTCAAGACAGTTTTCCTCGTTCTGATTTAGGAAAAAAAATCGGCCGTTCCAATGCTGATTACTCAATTCATAGTCATTTAGGGGAGGGGATATTTAAATGTCAGTGGCTGCTTTCTAAGTAGGAAAAGAACCACTCTGGAATATCGTGAGGAGACTTTATGTGTGCAACTAATTGAGCTCACAGTAAAAAGGTTCAAACTGCTAAGCAACGAGTCTTGTCTCCATCCTCGTAGTTAAAACAAGGTAACTCTTAACAAAGACGTGTTGTCATGACCTCCGTGGCCCCGTGGAGAATCCTTACCTCTCTCACCAACAGCTGTGCTGGAAGGGACACTGAAATCACAAGGCAGCTGAACTGATACTTTTCAGATTCAGCTACACTGGACATCTGCAGAAAACATCAGGCGGCATTCTGATAGCATTATCAATGAGTTACAAATAAAGCATGCTGGAGCTCGGAAAGGTGGACAGTTTCCCAGTATAGACTGTCATGTTGGATATTTGCATACCATCACCACACTTCAACCAGTACAGTGCATTATTTCAATACAGGGTCTGCAGGATTTATAACACTTAGATTCTCTTAGTAGTTTGAGGCAGTGTATTTGAAAACCAATTAAAAGGTGGTTTAAGGTATCACCCCTGTTAATGGCAATGTAATATTCTTGAAGCTACCTGTACAGAAGAATATTTGGTTCTCTTCAATCATTTCACCAGAGTATCTGTAAACTTTGCTTTGATTTTCACCCACTCTTCTGCTTGTGAAAGTACAGAAGAGTCAGTTAAATACTGGCCTTCCTCTGACCTTTATAGCTTAAGATTCGTTTGTGTTATGAATGACGCAATTGTGTTCCCGGTGTGCGTACCACATGCTGGGCGCTACCTATTTACGATGTACATTTGTTTTATGCAACGTTTAGCAGAAAGGCAATGTGGTTACTGTGGTTTTAACTCTAATATGTGTTACACAAGTATAATGCCATGAGATTTAAATACTTTTTCAATGTACTTATCATTGTTGAAATTAAAATAAAATGATGTTGCAGAATTCTATTCATTTTTTTTTTTTTTTTTGCTTTGAATGATGAAGAAGCCCAGAAGCCCAAATTCAATTGAATATCTTTATACAGTATACAGTATTTCTTTCAAGACAACGTCACATTGATCAACATTTGAACTGTATATTCAAAGAAAAGTACACTTACATGCTGAATACAGTACTTACGTGCTCTTACGTACTTATGTATATTTCTGATTTCAGGAGTGTATACTGAATATTTAAGTTTTTGAAATACAACCTGATCAAAATATGTTTAGTTCAATTATTTCCAAACCTATTTACAATGCAGTTTCTCGTCTTTCACAGTGGGCCAGCCAGTAATGACACACCTGCTAGTTCACGGTGAAATGCTTGGGCTTATTTCACCTGATCCTGGTTGAGCGACCCCTGCTGGGAAGAGATTTCCCACGCTGTCCTTTACATGCATGGTTCAGTGGCATGATAACTGCTGCCTAGGGTTGATAGATGAAAAGAGGTGACAGCCTAGGAAATAAGGTCGCACATTGATCTAGTGTCCTCCTGATTTGGGAGTGGGCAGTTATCTTTTCAAATTAGGTAGACAAATGGTTATAACTATTGCAGTCCCATAAAAACTCGGAAATAATTGAAGTTCGTCTTCATTTCAGCAACAGTTATGTACTTGCTGTAAAGTTAACTTTGCTTAACACTCACTGTACGCTTGTCTAAAGTTTTTGTACTCAAGGTTATACATAGGATATGTTTTTAAAATACTTAGAGTATTTTACAATGCAATTTGTTTTAACCACTTACGGTCAGTTTTATATACTGTATTTTCACACTTTTAACCGTGATAAAACCCGTCAGCGAAGGCAGACACATTTATCTGACTTAATTAAAACTTATGCAAAGCGCGAGGGGCAAGCATGATTTAAGTGGGTGTTTACAATGCAAAAAAAAAAAAAAAAAAGAAAAAAAAAAATCAACATCACATTTCTTCCCAAGAAGAAAATAAAATCCCACATTTAGACAAAATACATAGCGGAATAAATAAACAGATCATAAACGCTGGAGTTTAACTGCTCCCCTGAAACTGGAATTACAACAGTAAAACCAGAAATAATACCCACAGTACTTCAACCGGGGTGAAACCAGAGCGGCAGCTCTGTCCAGACACGATTAATCATACTCAGAACAATCGATTCATTACATAGAGCTCAAGCTCTGTCCAGACACGATTAATCATACTCAGAACAATCGATTCATTACATTTAACTCAACATTTTATATAGATAGAGTGATACCGCGTGCCTTTTCTGATAAATTGACTGATACACTCTCGTTTTTTAAATAATAAACTGCGGCAATGCATCCAAATACGTTTGTAGGTGCACCACTGTGTGTTGTATTGCTGAAACTTAATCAAACGGTAGTTGTCAAAATGGTCTTTAAGGTACAGCCGATTATACAATATGTATCATCATATATTTTTTTAACATAGACCCAATTGATTTATGATAAGTTAACGGTAAATGATACAACAACATACCATTTACATACACAATTGGTAATATTGTTTTTCTACCTTGTTTCTGAAAGAAAAAATAATACTTAGTTGTTTCTACAGCAAATAGCTGAGAACTTTATGTTCGATTTATCTGTCGTGTACTGGTAAGGTCTGATATATTTGAGTGTCACTCAGGTCAGAATCCAATCTTGTTACAATCCGGAGAAAACACTGGTAGTGTTGGCATTTTACAGGATGGCACCCCAGCCTCCTCCGAAGCCATGGGAAACACGGATTCCAGCTGCTTTTCAGTAAGTACATTTTTTTGTTTCCCATCGTAAACCACAACCACCATTTGGAAGGATTTGTGACTAGGCCCAATTGTCTTTCATCTCCTGGTTTTGTTCAATACCTACCTGTCAATAACACAACGCCAATTTTATTCATAAAGTACATATAAAAATATAATTAGGAAAAAGAAAATTTTGTTAGAATACTGATCAATGCATAGCGATCTATACAATAATGTTAGTATTGTAAATCCGGTTTAGTTACTTGTACTTAAGATGACTGTTCGTATGCCGGCAGCAGCATACCAAGTGGTATGTCATGTACTGTAAACAGCTACATCCATGCAAGTAACATTAAGCCAGATTCATCATTAAAAATGACTGTTTGTACCATATCTCTTATTGAAAAAGATATCTGTTCAACAATGTAGGCACATGTTAATTGCAAGATAGGTCTACTGAGCACACATGCTAGTTTACAAAGAATAGCAATTTGCCTCTGTTGTACTCGTTTACAGGGACGAAAACAAGGATCTCATTACCAAGCAAATTGTTGCATTTTTGGTATTGCTGTGAATTTAATAAGACACACCTGAGTTTGTTCCCTATCCACTGGGGTTAATAACACATGTATTCAAACGTGGAATTGGTGAAACTGCTATGCATTAAGAGTCTTATTTCTGTCTCTGAGTTATTGTGTATTTAGTAGGAAAGTGACGGTGGGGAATCTTGGTTAGGGCACTGGAGAGGTAGGACATTGGTTAGGCAATGATCTGATGTCTCTATAAACCTGTGGAACGCAGGTTAACTTTGGCTAATTGAATTGAATTGCAGAGGTACATTTTAATTGGCAGCCACAAATGTTCACTCCCTAACTGGTATATCCAGTTTTTCACTGTATTTCTGTTTTTTGATCTCCCTATATTTATTTTCACAGGTCTTCGGATTTAGGACCTAGTGTTCTGACAAGACCAGGCCCCCCTGTCCTTGCCAGAGTCCCTCCACCGGTTCCCCCAAGAGCAACTCGGCAGATTGGAGGCAGCAGCCTGACGGGCTACAGACCAGCTTACAGCTCCCTTTCTTCTTTATATAGCCCCAGTGGGAGCTCATTATATGGTGGCATTGGTGGCTACAGCCCATTAAGCTATGGTTATGGGGGAGGCCTTGGGTACAACAGGTTTCGAAACGATGAAATTCCTTCCAGTCGGTTTGTGCAGCATGCGGAGGAGAGCAGTAGAGGAGCCTTTCAGTCCATCGAGAGCATCGTCCATGCGTTCTCCTCTGTTAGCATGATGATGGATGCTACCTTTTCAGCAGTTTATAACAGTTTCAGAGCGGTGTTGGATGTGGCCAACCACTTCTCAAGGCTCAAAGTCCATTTCACCAAAGTGTTTTCTGCGTTTGCACTGGTCAGGACTCTGCGCTACCTGTACAGGAGACTGCAGAGGCTGATGGGCCTGCGGAGAGACTTGGAGGCTGAAGACCTGTGGTTGGACAGCGCCAGGTCAGAGGTTGCTGCCGGAGCCAATGAAAAAGCTGCTAACTCTGTCAAATCCTGGCCAATCTTCATGTTTTTCGCAGTTGTTCTTGGAGGACCGTACCTCATATGGAAGCTGCTGAGTTCTGTTGACGGGTCTGAGGAAACAGGTGAGGCCTTATAAAGAAAATGGCAAGCATGCTGAGTATGTTTCTTATGGGACATGCTTGTAGTTTTGCATAGCCCACAGTGCTACCTGGTGCCAGAAGTTATAATTGCAACAAGAACAAAGGATGGTTCACCCGAACTCTTGCTTTCCAAGTATTGTAGTATATCTGAAAAGACCAGTACTTGTCCAGTCTTCAGATACATGGGATTTATTATAGTGGTACCCCAAAACGTTATCTATTAAAAACGCAGACCAACAGCACAGTTTATTCCACTCGGACCCCTTGCAGTGGCAGTCACCTATGAACTGGTTGTAAATGGATAATATTTGTGTTACCCCTGCACTTAAGGCAGTTTTCTCATTAAAACAGTTTTCATAAATTTGAAAAGATTTTCAGGGATACCAAGATATTCAATTTGAAAGGTGTCTGAGTGGGGTAATATGGGTAACACTTGCGCAACAGGCATTTATTCAGTGATGATATGTGTTAAAATGTGCATTTCTACATTAAATTTAGTATTTTACACATATGATTTGAAATTAGTTTGCCTTTACCCTAAACTTGTGCTTTGGGTTAATTTGTCCAAAATTTATATTTATATAAGGTTCCACAAACTGGTCGAATGGAGACGATGACCATGTGGTTGCAAGGGTGGAATATGACTTCAATGCTGCCTCAGAAGAAGAAATTTCTGTTCGTGTTGGGGACATGCTGAATCTGGCTCCAAAGGGTAAGGAGTTTTCAAGTCTAGATCACACACTACCTAATTTATTCAGCTTTTTTACAGCATAATCGATTGTATTATCTGCTCTTGAAAGCACAGGATTGTTATGTAATTTTATACATGTGGCATATACTTACTCAGAATAGTTATATGTATGTGTGGGTGAGAAGTACTGCTATATGTATGTGTGGGTGAGAAGTATACTACCTGAGTTAACCGTGGTTTACTAACGCTGTGGACAGTAAATGAGGGACCAGCGATAATGTTCAGCCAATAAAGAAGTAGGAAAATGTATTTGGTTGGCACAAATCGGTAAACATTTTGTTTTGTTTATTAGAACAACAGCCTAGAGTGCGTGGCTGGCTCTTGGCTAGTCTGGATGGCCAGACAACAGGACTTGTTCCAGCCAACTATGTTCAAATTCTTGGCAAAAGAAGGGGAAGGAAGCAAGCAGAAATGGAGAGGATCGCAGAGCAACAGCAGGTGTTTAACAACACACAGCAAACTGCAGGAGCAGTGGGACCAGCTGAGACCCTGGCAGACCAGGAGGTAGCATTGGAGTCAGTGTTCACAGAGACACGAGGACATTCAGGAGGGCTTTCCAGTCCAGAGTCTGTTTAAGTGAGAGAAGCCATTAGCCCTGATGATCATCTGTGGTTTCTTTGGACACAAGTCATCACAGACTAGTTATACAGTAAACAGTCAGTTTTGGTACAGTAGACTTGTTTCAAAACCACTGAAATGAATAGAAATGGGCACTACCATAATCAGTAGTTAAGGATCGTTCCATTCGTACTTTCTCGTTAACCCAAACAGATAAGTAGGAGCTCCCTCTTCTTTGTAGCTCACGTGCATGCGATTACCTTATTTCATAATCGCATGTATTTTTTATCTTTTACATTACTATTGTATGTTTTGCAATAACTGATTAATTGGGGTTCTGTAGTTCCAATACAGAGTTATCATTTTTCTCTGAATTAGCCTTTACCTGGCTTTGAACTTATCTGGAGAGGTTGTCATTATTCCATTAGGTTTAGGGTAGATGCCAGCCCCAGGTGGATGCCAGATGGGTATTGAGGGGGTGGGGCTGCAGAGTTCAAAGGTCACATTGTAAAATGATTTGAATAGAATGGGGAAGGCTGTTCAGTACCAGCAAGTTCAAAGCCAAGTAATAGCATAGAGAAACATGACAGTAATTCAATACTGGAGCAATAAAAACCAGAACCACTCAGAATAAGGGACATTTAAATGTATTTACCTTCTGATGCAGTCTTTGATTGCTCAAGAAAGTGGGTATCTTTTGAATAAGCCATATAGTGATTTTTATGTTTGATAAGTTAACTCAATACAGATCTTTTCTGTGTATTTTCAGAAAAGATTACTACCTTTTATGCACGGCCTTCTCTGCATGAACAAATGAGTGGAAGCTTTGGATCTGTAAAACGTTTTAGTTGGGGTTTTTTTTGGGGGGGGGGGGGGGGGGGGGTGAAACTGTTCTCAATGTAAATATCAATAATGTATTTAATTGTACTGAAACTTTACTAAAAGGTATATTTGGCAATTGTCTGTTCTTTCACTCATTTATAAAGGATTTTGCCACTTAAATGCAAATTAGAAGAAAGTATAAAAATCTGTGTATCTGTATTATACTTTTTTTTTAATCTAAATACCCAAGCCATAGTTTGAATAACATATTGACTGGATTTCCATGCGGCTTGGAACAGTTAACGTATATGCAAGAATATATATATATATATATATATATATATATATATATATATATATATAGATAGATAGATAGATAGATAGATAGATAGATAGATAGATAGATAGATAGATAGATAGATAGATATAACGGTACATGTACATTTGTGTTAAAGTATGCTTTTAGTAGCCAATGCTACATATTAGTAGGCTGTATGCATGGGGTGGGGGGGTCAGGACTGGTAGGTGATGCAACACAAGAATATTGATACATTGGTAAGTACAGCGGATCGGCGCTGTAGCCGCTGTGCTGGAGGTGTCGGGTTCAGTCTCTGCCTATGCAATGCATTTTCTTTTTTTTTTTTTTTTTTTTTTTTTTTTTTAAATTTTATATTTTTTTTTAGTTATTTATAAATAAGTTACAAATCTGATGTTTGTTGAGGTTTGTTCAAAATGCCACGTGTTTGCAGGGGGGATCCAATGTTGATTAAAAAAAAAAAAAAAAAAAAAAGCGCAAGGGGCAATTCAGTATTTGTTGTGTGTAAATAATACCCCTTCACGTTTAAAAATTAAGCATGAATAAATGAAAATAAATAAAATAATTAAGATGTTTAGGGTTCGTAAAAAAAACATTTATGAAAAACCACTTTTAAAATATAATTTGTACCAATCGCTCAGATTTTGAGCCCCAGCCCTCTTCAGTTCCTGTTTGGAAGCACACCAAAACAAATCACAATCCCCAACTTTGTTCTGCTTCTTTTTTTCGTTGCAATTGGTAATAATATAGTGCACAGCTGGGGATGATCTTTAGATAGTACTAGCTACGCAACTTAGTACTCAGCTCTGTACTAACTCTGCAAGTTCGTTGCAATTGACCCACTGGCTTTGATAAGCATACACAAAGACAGAACTAACACCGTGAATGCAAAGTTTGACTTTGGGTGTGATTGATAGCACATGTTTCTACATTTCTCGTCTTGTAACACTATAGAAGATTGTTGAAAATGTTGTTATCATTTCATGTAATTTGTTTCAGGAGCAGTAAATAGCTAGCCTTTAGGTGGGCTATTAAAGCTAACAAATACTTTGCAGACAGCTGTTAAATATTCTTTATCAATACATTCTTTATGTAAATGGTAGATATGGTCATTTTCTTTTGTGTTTGTGTTACAAAACATTTAATTTGTTTTGAAGTAAATTAATCAATGGTTGTGGGATAGGACTGACTACCCAACATTCAGATAGCAAGTTCATTAATATTATTATTGTTAGCAATTGTAGTCCTATTTAAATGTTCGATATGGGACTACTCTTGACAGCTGGAGGAAAAATTTAATCTAGCACCCTCAACAAAAGAATGCTAGCACGGACGGACATTTAAGTAATTTTAACAAAAAACAATGTTTTAAAAACAGACTGAAAATGAAATATTCAGTTTAAAAACTGCACCAAAAGGGATGGTGCAGAGCATGCCTTTTAGAAGGCCATCATGTCACCAGCGGACTCCAAATATCTTAACTTTTTTATTTATATATATATACACATACACATACACAATAGGCATGCTTAAAATGTTATTTGTCCTGCAGTTATAATTTTATTTAAATGCATGAAAATTAGCAGTGCTTAATTTGTACAGAGGTGGCGGTACGCAATCAGTGACAACACCATTCTTAAGAACCTCACATTCAAAATCACAACAAGTTTACTTGAAAGACTAGTATACTACAAGTGTTATAAGTTAGTTGGCCGTGGTATATTTATGTCAGTGTTATAACTGGTATCGCGACGGTAAGTATCATGTTTACCATAAATGAGTTTGTGTACAGTAATAGCGGTTAAAAACTACTCTTAGTGAGTGAGCTCAAAAGAGTTTTGCTTCGATGCCTATGAATTTCTAGCTTACCCTGACACACCATTGGTATTGCTTAACATTCAACAATGATGCCTGCACGAAATATATACTGTATAGTACTATAGATCTAACAACACATCCTGGTTGATGACATAAAAACAACAACTGAGAAGTGTACTTTATTTAAATCATCAATATGCTGTGACCCAGAAGTAAACCTTGATCTTCGCGCGTTGAAATTGCACTAACCCCAACGTCATTGTGTAAATACTTTTTTTATGATATTTTCTGAAAACAATTAGAAATTCACAGGCATCGAAGCCAAACATTAAGCTAAATAAAAAAATTAAAAAGTCAAAGTTAAAAAAATGTTGTCTAACTAAAATAGTAGTTTTAACCGCTGTTACTGTACACAAACTCATTGATGGTGAACATGATACTTAGCACTGCGATATCAATTACTGACCGAAATACACTACGGTCAACTAAGTTACAAAATACTCAACCTGCGCTTTCTAAACAACATCAACTTCTCCAGAAAGCGGCGGAGACTGTGCTGGGGTATACATCGTGATGTATTTCTGTTGTGTTGTGGGCTTTTTGTATTTGTGTTTTCTGCTTTTGTTTTTGGATTTCATGTTTTTTTTTTGTGTGTGTGTGTTTTAAATGTTTCGGGTTTTTTTGTATTGGTGTTTTTCAGTTTTTATTTGTGTTTTTCCAATTTGCATTTGTTTCTCAATTTGTCTTTTGAGTTTTTTTATTTGTATCTTTCAATTTGTATTTTTGTTTTGCACGTACAGGGGCTTCAACCAAACCTATGATTGTGGAAAGGGGGTTTAAGAAAGATGTGCAATGCCAATAGCCACGCAAGACCAAATTACAACGCAGACAGTAATATTTAAATAAACCATCCGTACTTTTAGTTTATTTGCATTTGGAAGGGGGATTTCTATGCCTAAAATAAAACTACATGGAAACACACAGACCCCGAAAGTGCTACCAAAAAAGAGTAAAAAAAAGGTGAGACTTGTTTTTCATTTTCCATGGAAATTGCCCCATTGTTTGTTAGACAATTCTAAATTGTTTTTATGTCACATCAATGCTTGCAGAAAATAGTACCACATTTCATAAAACTAACATGTCAATGAAGACGTGTACATTTTACTGGTGTTACAGTATAGTCTTGGCCTTGGCACTCAAGCAGGAAACCTGTTACAAAATGGCCAATAGTGGCATAAAATGTATATATGCAAGCAAAAAAATAAATTCTGTTTTTAACATATATTTGAGTTTTGCTTCTTTGGGGACAATAGAACATTACCCTGCAGCCAGTTCTTTTTTAACAATGTAAATAAACTGAACATTCAGTAGGTTTTGCTTTCTAATGAAACAACACTTGAGTACTGTATAACATTCCTTTTTTCGACAGTTATCTGTATAAAAGGCTGGTATGTGAATAATACATACAACATTACTATTAGTTCACTGGCTTTCAGTTATACGTTTTTACACCTTATTCAGTTCAGATGACATGTCCCTCTCATCTGACATTCTTAGTAGCTTATCCTGTTGGAAAAATAAAGGAAAAGTAGAGTTCAACTCAAACATGCAGTTATTGTTAAAATGAAGTGTTACCAGTGATGCTTGCTTACTTGCTGTGTCAGCTGTTTCCCAAATCTCTTGCAAAGGCTCTGTAGTTCTTCTATGGTCCTGTCTTTCAGTAGAAGCTGTGAGTTTTTTTCTTCTAGTCTTAAGGTCAAAAACTTGCAGTTTTTACATTCCTAGGGGCAGTGGAGTTGAAACAAAGCTTATAACACTAGAATAGCAGAATACATACTTGGATGAAATAAGACCAAACAATGATAAATATCACAGAAACAAATTACAAACAGGTTTGCAAGAAATACATTTCTTCTATAAACTTAGATTCAAATGTGCAGGTTTAATTTCCCCAGACTACCATTTTGGGAACTTGTTCTGTCTTCAGTCTTCTCTTTAGGTTGTTAGCCTCTTCTGTCAGTCTGTTCAACTCTTTCCTGAGTTCTTCAAGCTGTTGCTGACGCTCCCTATAAAAGTTGTCAATAATATAATCTGACCCTAGTTTTAATTCAACAGAATACTGAGCAGTGTAAAGTGACTGCAAATACATTAATTCCAGAAATGTTTTATATTATGCATTTCCACAGTCATTTTACCTGGCTACTTGAGTTGTTCAATTGCCCCTTCAATGCCTTTTTTTCCTGTCGTTAATCAAACAGCTGTGTCTCCTATTGACAGATGTGCTTTGCGGGCTCAGTAATATACCTGCAGACTAGGAAACTGTCATCTTTCTTTAACCTTGTTTAGTACCAGAGCTTGCTTTAAATTGTAGATTTATGTTTTCTATAACAATACATCAGACATTCACCTATGGAACCCAGTGTTTAAATTCAGATTAGGACGCAGCAGGTGGCATTAGTTGTCTCAGCTATTATCTTTGGTGGACCATTTTCCACATCCCAAACCTGACAGTACTAGCCACATATTTAGTCAACAAATTCTCTGCTTCTTAAACCATACAGTACATATGTTTTAATGATTGTAATAACTATAGCAGTACCGTGATTTTTCTTGATGAATATCTGAAATTTGTTGTTTCAATTTGCGGATCTTTTCGTCCCTGCTGTATATTTCTGATCCATTTCTTTCCTTAAACGCTGCAACAGTAACTTCATGCTCCAAAAAAGACGCACAAATACATAGTACAAATAAACATTTTGTTCAGTACACAGTTCATGTCACATATACCAACATATTGTTTTTTTTTATTATTTATTTACAGATTTACTGTCAATTTTTCCTTAAAAAAAAAAAAAAAATGCTTTTGCCTTTATTTAATTAAGGGGAAGAGTAGGAAATGCATGCATTTCACTAACCTCATGTTTTAGCTCTTCGATAGATTTTTCATAACTTCTTGTGCAGTCGTGATACAGTTTTATCCTCTCTTGCGCTAACCTTTCTGTTTCCCTCAGTTTGTCTTTGGTTTCAACGTGGAGTTGTCTTTCAGCTTCAACCAACTGAACGCATTCCAAATTCTTAACAGAGTAAAAAATAACTTGCATCAAGAACAATGAATGCTTTTGATCTTTAAAAGTTGCCAGGTTTATACAACTACAACTCTATAGAGAGATGATGAAATGTAGTGAGAATGCAATATGTAACATTAAAGTCAATACTGCATGAGGCCTAAATAGCAAACACATGTTATGTCATATTTTTATTGAGGGCACGGTTATCTATAAAATAATAGCAATAGCAATTAAGTAAAGGTTCTAAGTAAGTTTGAAGGGGCAACAAAGGCCCACCCCAAGTAGTTCTGTTTCAAGGCTGCAGTAAAAATACTTTTGGCTGGGCAGTGCATATCTGCACAGTTTTTTTTAAATATTATTTTTTAGAATAAGAGACTGACTATACATTATGTGTTATTCTGGGGATATCTTTTTGTGTGGTTACTGTTCTATGCTAAATGAGTTAAGCACTAATTTGTGTTTAATCAGTTTTTTAAAGAAGCTAAGATATTTGAAAACACATTACCTCTTTCACATACATGCAATTTATTTCATGCAAAATTATAAAAGTAGCGACTGGTCAATAAAGCAGATGATTTCATAGTACAACTCAAAACAGACCAACCCTGCATGAGGAAGTTGGATAAGGAAAGAAAGATGAAAGAGGACCCTTTTGGACTGCTGCACCCGGACAAGCTTGAATGTATTTGACTTAATGCAGGGCATAACTGATTGCAGGTAATAATTTCTTATTTACTTTTACTAGAAATAAGTACTGAGTTGCATTCACCTTGTCCTGTATCAACTTGTTACAGCTGGATATGGCCGACTCCTTGTCCTTCAAGTCAGATTTTAGTTGCAAGACCTCTTTCTCTAGTGCTGTATTTCTTTCATGTAAAATTATTTGATTATCAAGAGATACCTGTGGATTTAATTAACATTCAAACAGCTTATTTCAAATGTATAATTAGGATTTTAAAACTAAATCAAATATTTAAAAACGCCACACAATAATGTATAAGTGACCTTATAGACTAATTTCATTATGAAACAAAATTATGAATCCTTATGATATTGTAAGTACAATAGTCCTGAATAACCCATTAGTATTTTCATCAAGAACATTTCAATATGTTTACAGGCTAATGGTACGCAACAGTAATATGTTGCTATACTATATTGGTAAAAGTGTGCTGACCACCATGCAGTATATGCTCCATATCCATATTCAGGCCAACATACTGGTTTTATAATTGTATGCCAGCAGTATTTGAGTCATTCTAGTGAAAGTGGACAAAATTAGGGGAGATGTTTCCACAACTGGTGGTTGGTGAATGGTGTTACATAAACCATATGTGATTGAGAAATAGTTGCAAGGGCAGGTGAGATGTGCATGCAAAAGAAGAACTGTCTAATGGTGGTAAAAATGCCAGTTACCTTTTACTTCATTATAGCAATGTGCAGGGGTTACCTAGACAAACTGTCCTTTTAAAAAAATGTTTCAAAGGCTTTCCAAAAAAGAATAATTTCTTGAAATCAAGTAACCCGTTGGTACACGGGAATGACCCCGTTTTCAAAATTCCTGAAAAGCTGGTTTTGAGGACTAAACAGTTTGATTCCATTCTTACCTGGATAGATTTATCTTTGGCTGACCTAGGCTGATAACTTTTCTCTTTAGTGATGATACTTGACCTTGGTACTGCCACCTTTGCAGGAGCTGTTCTTGTCTCTGGCCCGGGTATTGCCACGCCAGTCACACCAGGCATCGGTATCTCAGTATTGTTTAAAATCCCAGTTGGTCTTGCAGCTAGTCGTTTTGCAACGGGTGTTTTATTTTTCACATGATCCATTTCTTCTTGCAGTAGGTGTTTTCCTTTCAGTGTTGGATGTATTTTAAGTCCTTAGTCACAACCTATATATATATATATAAATTATATATAATATATATATACAATATGCAATTGTTATATATATAGCAAGCCGTTCCAAACGGGGTGATCCACTAAAAAAGTAAACACATTTTTTAGTTTTTTTTATATTTATATATATATATATATATATATATATATATATATATATATATATATATATATATATATATATATATATATATACACACACACACA
The DNA here is from genome assembly GCF_017654505.1 of Polyodon spathula. NCBI lineage: Eukaryota > Metazoa > Chordata > Actinopteri > Acipenseriformes > Polyodontidae > Polyodon > Polyodon spathula. Next base: position 62,125,491 of record NC_054538.1, on the reverse strand, counting down.
CACACACACACACACGTATATTACAATGTTCTGAACTGGTGGAAGAAATTACAATACTCCATGTAAAACAAGAATAGTTACTTCCTTTTTTCCTTGCCCCAAGCGGTAACTAAGCGACAGGGACGCTCCCAAACCACCTGCACTGCGGCACCGGAAAGGAACCTTGTCAACTGCAACACACATTTGTACTGCAACGCCCAGCGTCGTCAGATTCGCTGAATACACTCGCTCCCGGCTATTTGGGGTGGTCCTAATTTATACAGACTATGCTGATTGTCCCACTGACCCGTCGGTCAAACAGTGCCATTGTCAGAGTAAATTGTGCATGTTTTTTTTTTTCTTACTGCAGTGCTACAAAGTCAAACTGTTTTTTTTTTTATTATTATTATTGTAGACTCTGAATAGAAGGTAGCTGTCATTTTAACAGAGTTAATTATACCGGATCAGCAGTTTAAAAATTGTAATTTTTAATTGTAAGAAAGACATAATAATTAGAAAACGTGCTAATCTAAAAGAAAGACGATTGACGTATGAGAAAGTAAGTTTTGTATTGCATGTTTCAAATTGTTAATTGCAGAACTCAAATTTAATGGCTGTTTGTTATTAATTTGTATACTGTATTAATACACGGTCTGTTTAATGTTAATGATACCACTGTGTAACACCATTTTTGTTCCTGGGTAGTAAGTGTTATTTCCTAATTGCTTATGCCTCAAAAGTATAGAACATGGCTATTATTCCCCACAAACTTTGCTTTTGTGACCAGGACAATGATATTTCAAAATATCACTAGTTCCAATGGGAAAATGGGCAAATGTGTGTCTTTTCGTTCACATAAAGTCAGAAAAAAACAACACATGAATCCAAATTAACATGTATTTATACTAAAGTAATACAAAGATGGCTACAAAAGATTTAGAAGTGAGTAGTTTGTCGAGATTTACAATTATACTGTAAATACTATATATATATGTAAATAATATAATGTATTTACAGTATAATTGTAAATCTCGAAAAACTACTCACTTCTAAATCTTTTGTAGCCATCTTTGTATTACTATAAATACATGTTAATTTGGATTCATATGTTGTTTTTTTCTGACTTTATGTGAACGAAAAGACACACATTTGCCCATTTTCCCATTGGAAATAGTGATATTTTGAAATATCATTGTCCTGGTCACAAAAGCAAAGTTTGTGGGGAATAATAGCCATGTTCTATACTTTTGAGGCATAAGCAATTAGGAAATAACACTTACTACCCAGGAACCAAAAAAAAATAAAAATTTGTTACACAGTGTACTTTTTAGATACATGAATACATATATTTTAGGAACAGCATATGTACTTGTGTAAGTGTTTCCTGTGAAGTAAAGTGTGTGCAGATAGATTACCTAAATATATATATATATATATATATATATATATATATATATATATATATATATATATAGGTTTTTAAAAGTGCAGTTCAGCAGCACATTAAACCAACTCGATAATCACGTATTTTGGAGTATGTAAGGTAAGCGGTGAATAATGTCATTACTTGCCCAATGGTAAATGCCACTGCTTTTTTTGTGACAATAGCAGAATGACAACCCAGTAACATGCTGATGTAAAACAGTGAACCGGCTGTTGTTGAGATATGGGTTGACAGTAAGCATTCGTCTGCTGCCTTTCACTTTTTATTAGGACCGTTTCTGTGTGTCTACAGCTATGTAAAAGTTACTTCTTTATTTTTTGTTCTGGCAATTCCTACTGGAACAGTACTATAAAATCATGCACAAAGGTAGATGTCCTTGGGGAATATATGGGTTTAAAGGTTGGGGCAGTGTTCTGAATCTGAAAGGGTTGATGGGTAGGAGCAGGAGCTACCAATGGTGTGTTTGTGTGCGTTTCCTGCTCATACTTTGGCTTTTATTGTTGTAGAGTCGTTCTCACAAAGAGATCAAGAGGTCCTATTTGAACACCTACACAAGATCCAGGTAATTCCATCCTAGACAGTAATCATTTGCAGAAATACAGACAATGCATAAAGTACATTTGAAATCTGCAGTTGCTCTGTAAAAAAAAAAAAAACACAGCCGCAAAGGTGTGTTAGATTAACATGTACCATATTCCAAAAAGGGGTGGGAGGGAATAATATTCCAGGGTTTCTTATGACCCAAACCGTTCTGTTTTCTTTCAAGCCAATCCTAGTGTGTTCGCCACCTCCAGAGTACCACTTTATGTGCTATGTCACTTAGTGGTAATAACAAGCAAAATAATTCCATGAATCTAGCCTGTCATGCACGTGCATTTCGCATTTCAAAGTCTTCAGAGTTTAAAGCAATTTATATATGTATATATATATATATATATATATATATATATATATATATACTATATATATATATATATATATATATACTATACTATGTACTATACTAGGTTAAAGAAAGATTTGCAATCCTTATTTTCATCTGTTGAGTCAAGTCCCTACACCTTTAATAATGTCATTAACCAACCAACTGCATCCACTTTAGCCTGTGACATGCATTGACCTTGAAACACTGCTGAGGTTAAATGACCTAAGAAGTTAAACAGTAATAGACTGCATGGAAGCAAAGCATGCAAACTGTTCGCTTTCTTTAGTCTAGCATGGCACCATGTAACACATGCTTCTACATAATCAATGGAAGTGCAGGACAGGAGAGGTTTAAATAAATATTTAATCTAGCTACAACAACTTCAATAATGTTTTTATTAATAAATAAATACACTTGGATTCAGGATTTTATAAAGGCTTTCTTGACTGTCAAAAGTAAAACAGACTGAATAAAGTGTATTACCTTGTCAATGCCTTTTAAGAGTAAAAGGAAAATATAAATGTGCGCCCTTCCTTATCAGTAAAGCACATATATGCCTATACTGTATATATGAATGTGTGTATATAATCCACACAGTTGGAGGGGCGGGCGTGAACCCGGGACCTCTCGCACTAAAGCATAGCGCCAATAGCTCAAGTGTGTGATTATGTCACCTACCACCCCTTTGCTACCTTCCCCTGTGCACCCACACACACACAAATAATAAATCGTTTCAAAATGTAATGAACAACATGTAATGTGTTATTATTTACAGACATGAGCCACTTTTGTTCTGTAAATAACAACTTCCCATGTGATAATAATGGGATGGTTTTGGATATGATTTTAAGTTCCCTTTGGGGCGTACCTCAGCCCATAAACTGGGAGAACGTTGCAAGACTTGTGCCAGGCTTCACACCCAAAGAGGTAAGTGCAAAACGTTCGATTTAACCTGTCTGATTGTTTTTATTTCTTTTTTTATCCTTTGCATTTTGTTACTTTTGTGTTTTGCTTTGACAAAACAACAGAATGCAATGAGGAGGGAATTGCAGTACAAGACATTCGCGATTGCATTGGAGAGAAAAGTTACTTGAAATCCCTGGTACTGTGTTTCCCTCTGTGGGATCATATTGTTACTAGGAAGAAAATATGACTGTTTCTGTGTTAATAAGGTAACATGTCATTTGAAGACATACAGAGTAATTGTGATGACTTACAGTGTGCAAGGAGATTTGAAGAACTGAAAAACAATGGCACATTGCCCTATATTGATAACCAGTGCAATCCTCTAATGGCCAGTGGTGGGTCCCCCACAGAAACATTGTCTGCATACATTAAATCCACACTGATGGACTCATATGGAGAACTTGGGGAAACTCGAAGCAGTCAGAACACTATCTCAGTAACAGGTAGGACTACTTGTAATAAATATTATTTTTTAAGCCCTTTGAGTTTCCCATTTTCCCATTTCCCATTTTTTCCCCACACCACACGCTGCAGCTTGGTACAGGTATGAAACATAAAAGTTAACTATAGTATTCTTTTTTTTGTTTAGATTGACTTTGCATATCACTTTCTGTTTCAGTAATCATATATACGTACAGGGGGCTTTTTTTTAAAGCACACCTATGGCATTAATACAGCTCTCAGACATATTTCCAATGCATCAGCCAGCAATAGAAAACAGAACAAATGTATTTTTTCTTCCGTCCACTGGGGGCAGTCATCAGAGTCTGATAGGGTTAATGGGTAGGCGCTACAGTGTCACAAGTCACCGGAATAATGACTGAAATCCAAAATGAATACAAGAAGAATACATTGGTTAAGATAGCTGGGATATTTTAGACCCGTAACAAGTGTCACATTAATTTGCATACCCCCTTTCTACCGTAATGACCATATTTTTTTGTATATATCTTAGGTCTGCCTGGAGCACCTTTAGGGAGAAATGTATCTGTAAAGAATGAAAACAATTGCACTGATCAGGAAGGAGAGAAAACTGAAGTAAATCAAGGGTAGGCATGCACAGAACACAACGATGTGCAGAATATCGTACAGTACAATCCTCACAATATCAAAAAACATTGAGTAAAGCCTTCTTGTCAATAATTCCAAGGTCATGGAACACTATGTATAAGGATTACAGTAGGACAACCAATAGTATTTTTTTGTTTGTTTGTTTTTTGGAGGGGGGGGGGGTGTCCCCAGCTGCCCCCAGCTGCCCCCAGCTGCCCCAACTAGTTTTGATTAGCATGTGTCTCGAAGTATTCACTAAACACAAAAGGCTGATTTGAAGTAAAGCTAGCAACAAATACCCTGCCTGCCTCCCATCAACACTCTCCAGCACACAAGTTTTATTTTCTTCCAAGGCTATATGTAATTATGTTTAACCCTCCTGTCCTCCTGTTAGGTTTCGGGTCTATTTGACCCGATTCTAGTTTCCAATTAGCTTAAATGCTATTTTTCTTTTCATTTACTGTATAATATTTTATGACTTTTCCTAAGTTGGGGTCATGAACTTATACACAGAAAACAGAAACATTGAGATGTTTATTTTTTTTTAGAACAGGTCATGTATACAAATAAGATGTTTCAGGTCATTTATCTGTGTAGATTTGTGTGCAGGAGTAAAACAAACTACTTCAATTTGTTACTTTATTATTATTATATTTGTATTATTATCTCTGGAAATGGCTTCACCTGTCTGGAGATATTTATAAACAAAAAAACAAACAACATATATCCACAAGGCAGAGAGAGCCTAATTTTCACTGTCAGTATTGCAACAGCATCTCGCTGGTAAAGACACTCCAAAATGAGTAGCTCCCAGGTTGGAAGTCAAAGAAGTTTTATCACAGCTCCTGGACTAAAAGCATAAAAGAGTAAAACCTTTGCAAATAAAAACAGTTAATCAATTTAAGGCTGTTTAAATTAGTTTGAAGTTGCATCGGGTCAATAAGACCCAAAACATAACGGATGCACCTAAATTCTGAACATAGTGGGAGGGTTAAAGTTGTTTAAACTTGGACTTGCTTTTTTTGCTTTTATATCAAGGCCAAACATGGTGATTCATGTTTGTGATGAAGCCAAAAGCTTAAAGCAAGATTTTGTTTGCCCACGTGACCTCCTCATCAACGAGATGAAGTACTTTGCTGAGTACCTGTCAGTGGATGCGCAGCGCTGGGAGGAGGTAGACATCTCAGTGCACTGCGATGTCCAAATCTTCGATTGGCTCATGAGCTACGTGAAGAGGAATGGAACAACCACTGAAAACAATGGCCAGCCCAAACTAGGTACCGCTCTTTAAATTTCTGCTTTAACTTGTACTGCTGGCAAATTATCTGAGCCCCGCTGTCACATCACACAGTGTATCACAACACAAGATATATTTGTGTGTCAAGATGTGTTTACCTATACAAATGTCAATATACAATGCATACCATCGTGATGCATGTTATGAACTATTTAATATGAAGTGTAGGTAGTAACACCTTCCCCATTTCAAATGAAATTGTCTTCAAATGTTAAAACAAAATTAGTTTATCTTAACCAGAAAAAAAATGCATTTCATTAAATAAATGAAATGTTTTTTTTTTCTTGAGATAATATATAAATATTTGAAAACTATTTTTACATGTTCTCATTTCAGAACCGTCTAATGTGATTTCAATCCTAATATCTTCAGAATTTCTGAAGATGGATTCATTAGTAAGTATTGTTAGGTGTGTCCTCAGTGTGTGTGGTTGCACAGGACTGTAACAGTATCAAGAGAAACAGCATTCAGTGCATGTTACTGTATGTTCTGCACCAACTGTGTAAACAAGTACTGTGTTGTTGTTTTCTTTTTCAGGTTGAAGAATGCATCCAGTTCTGTCATAAACACATGAGTGAAATTGTAGCTACACCTTGCAGCATGAACTGCATCAATTCTAACTTAGCTACACGGATCTCAGACCTGTTCACTCACAATGAAGCTGATGACATAAAAGACAAAAAGGATAAATTGAAAAGGTAACTTAAGACTGTTTTGAGTATTAAAAATAATATGGTTATAATTCATGGAATGTTTATTTAATACCACTGCGAAAGGATAGCGTCACGGCCAAAGCTGATGAATGGCAAGCTGCAGTTTTAGCGCTGATGCGCACTTTTATTAATCATGTTGAAGACCAATGGAATAATAAAGAAAATAATGAAAATGGATGAAATGGACTGGAAGAGCCAAGGTTGCCTACCTTTGTGTTAGGGAATCACATTGTGTACGTAGCTGTTCATTTCTGCCCCCATACCTGTATTTTGTTACATGTTGTTCATAGAGAATGTTGTTGTCTGATATCCACTGCTTCTATTATAAGTATTACTGTGCTTCTTGGCAGCAAATTGTTCCATAAAAAGATTGAGAGACTTTTTGACCCTGAGTTTAAGAATCCCGATTCCCCAGGAAATGCTTCTACCCTTTACAGGTATTGTGCTATAAAGTGTTTGATTTATTTTCATTCTTTTGTTAAAAAAAACACAAAGTGAAACCGTGTCTTTTTTACCCACAGATGTAGTGTTTGCAATAAATTGCTGACCAAGGAAACTGAGAAAAAGGTCTCCTGTGTTCCAGGGAAAATCAACATTGATATGCATGGAAATATTATATACAACCACATCAGGTAAGGCAAAGTTAAACCACTAAGGTGTTTATTTGATCAGTGTTTTACAGTAAGTAAGAATTCAGCTGGTTTGAATCCAGGTTGATTCCCCAGTGATGTTAAACACCCGAAAAACCCAGGTGTGGCCGGCAAGGTAAAGATTGATCAAATTAAGTAGACAAATGTTTGGCTAGTGCCTTCTGTAAATATATATTTAAAACAGCTAAATAAATGTTAGCACTCAGTGTTGTGTGGGTATATTACAGGATGGTAGATCCTTCGACCTCTGCCACAGTTTAATAACCTATATTTGTGCTTCATTCTAGTTCGTTAAACACATTTAAAATAACGAAGATCTGTACATTCTGAAATGGAGCTGACAGTTGCCTTAGCAAGCCTACTAACACACATGCTCTCTCCATCCCTAATTCTCTGTTTTTATTTTTTTGCTGTTTTCAAGTTAAATAGTTATCTTACATTTTTAATTAAAAAAAAAAACCTTGTTTTAATTGTGATTTAATTCTGCACATTCACACAGATTAGAGAGAAATTGTGTCCTGTTTTATTATTGTACTCTTCACAAATAAAACATCAAAAATCTATACAGTTTAATAAACCCTTATTATTATTTTTACAAAAAAGAAATCATCCTTTACATTAACAGCTGAATCTGCAGCTATGGCCAAAGGTTTTGAATTCCCTTATAGAATTAACAAATGCTGCTTCATAAAGTCGAAATGTAATGTTAACATATTGAATTACATATTGCTTTCTAGTTTTCCATAGTACTTAACGAAAAACTGACAAAAATTGAAAAAAATGTGGCATTTTGAAATCTAACATGAAATACTGTACTACTGTTATGTCTTCCTGTATACTTTTGTAATTTAATTTTACAGTTTGATTACATGATGTTAAATAAAATATCTAAATTATGTTCATGTAGTTTATTATCTTTTTTTTTATTATTATCTTTTTATTATATCTCAATCCTAAAATTCTAGGTGATGCAAAACTTTTGGCCATAGCTGTATAAGGTTAATGGCTTTTACTCCACTTTTGGGTGAAATCAGTAATGTCCCTTTAAAATATAATTAAAATGATGGCTAATGCCTACTGTTTTTTTTTTGTTTTTTTTCGTGAGCAGAGATAAAAGCTGGGAAGTTCATGAATATTTAAGCTGCTTATATGAGGAACTGAATTCCTGGAGTCTTGTGTACTGGAGGATTTGGGGAACCATCAACTACCTGACCTGTTCTCGATGCAAACAAGTAGGGGTTTAGTTTACTTACATTCTGATTTTTATATAGATTTTTTTTGTGTTATAAACTTTGCACAATCTAGATTATACTGTGAATACAAGTTAACAGTATGGTACCACGTATCCTATTATAAATACAGTATAAATAAACAGACTTAATAAATCGCAAATGCTAAACAAGTGAGAACTTTTCTGTGGTTAATTGTACATGAAATACAGGCTAGGTGAATATTATGTCTACAGTCATATACATACAGCACATAGGATACTTCATACAGGTGGGTATGTATTACAGGAGTTTGTATGTTCAAGGTGTGGGCTAATATTTTCAGACTTTACAAGAGCATAGAGTAATAGAATATAGTTTTAAAATCTTCCAATAGCAGTGTATACCAGTGTCTTCTAAACAGGAACATGGCACTGAATGATAGTGTAGTAAGGTTGAGTTTCTAATCGCACCTCCTATGTAGAGATTTGCCCAGGATAGCCCAATACTTTTAGACTTCTTTTTAGATTTAAGCACTATTGAAGTCACTATTAAATGAAGGGACCCGTGATCGTCCCAAGGCTCACTAGGTATACACTGTGCATACCCAATGCGTGCTTGTGCGTTCGGCGATACTGTTTTCATCGTTGTGAAGTTGTCTCCCCTTGTTGATCTTCATAGGTGTTTTTGTGCACTGACTTGTCTCACTGCCGCTATCACCCTGAGCCAGTGCACTACCCAAGTGTTACCAGTGAGCTGGGCTCCCCTGGTATTGGGCTTTACCCCTGCTGTAAGCAGAAAGTGCTGCGTTTCGACCCCACTAAGATTCCTAAAGTGAGTATGAAGCTTTTCTGAAAATGTTTAATCTACGCTGCACCTGCAAAGTAGGATATTACAATTATTTTTATTTTTTTTAGTTATTCGCCATTGAAAAAAGTGTTTGCTTTTTTAGAGCAGCCTTTATAAAAGTTTCCTGCAGCAAAAGCAAACCAAAGTGTAATAAGTCATGGTGAGAGCATGATAAAGCATAGATAAGCACTTAGAGGTACGGTAGAGCATATTAAAATCATGGCAATCCCAGGTAAACTGTAGTAAATGGATAATATAGCCATGGGAAAAGAATGGGGAAGTTGTAAAGTTACAGTGCTAATTTACTGTAGTAAATTTGTATAAGGGAGTTGACATTATAATGGATTCAGCCTCTATTTAAATGTACTAAAGGGGGACCCACATATAGTATTTTGAATATTCTTATGTGAAATTATACAGCATTGTGCTATGGCAAAAGTACAGAAAAGCAAAGTAATACAGTGCTGTTCCTTTATAACGCTGTAGTCAGGAGCCATAGTTAAGAGACCGTGTTGTTTGTGTTCCGCCTTATAACGAGAATACTAGTGTTAGTGTAATGGCATTATGGGACAAGTGGGAGCCATGACAGTATCGCCATATAACCTGTTCCACAGTATAAAAGGGCTGCCTTATAAAGGGGGAGCACTGTACTGTGTATCACAGGCATGCTAATCAATGCCTTAAAATGTATTTTTATCGATGAGCTTTATTAATATTGTTACTGCCTCCCTCCCCACGTAATGTGCTGAGAGTATTTTGGTTATTTTTGCATAGTAATTCAAGATATGAAAATATTTCAAATACAATGCTGAAGGTAAACGGCTGCACCCTGGTTCCTTTGCTGCAGGACACATTGCTTTTATTGCAGCTAGACCAGTGGAGTAAGTTGCAGCGCTTTAAGTCATTAGAGACCACAAAGTAGCAACAGTAACTTTTTATCTATAAACTTATCCACATAAACCAAAGGATCTTCCACTTTTGCTACTGCTAATAAGACCTTGGTTTTAAATCTGTTGGTTTTAGCATCATTAAAAATGTGATTTTTACATTAACACAACTGTACACCAACAAAACAAAACAGGGATGTCAAGAGAAAGACCATGTAGTGAATATATCTGGCAGTGGCGACTGCGGTGGTAATCAGACTGATGCACCTCAAACAAGACTTCTGAACGACCTACTAATGCACAGGGAGGCAGTCTGTGTGCCGTACCCTTCAGATCCACAAAGGTAAGGGAGTCTACGTTGTTCTACAGAAATAATATTGCTACCAAATACCATTAGAGTAATGACATGATCTAAAAGAAAACTTCAGTATTTTGGACGGGATATTAAAAAACAGTAGCTTTTCATAACCTTTATGATCTTTTACAAACTTTTTGAGAATATATGTCATAAAGAGGTCTCACTTAACATACTATTGTGTTACAGTAAATGTTCATAATGGCATTCATAAGGGTAGTATTGAAGAGGAGCACACTTTACGACCAAAGACAGCCCAGTCATGCTGGGTATATACAGGATGTGTGTTTTAAACATGGGCTTCAATTTATATTACATTTTTTGAAACGTGCCCAGATTTTTTTGTATTTTTTAAAGTGCTACAATGTTTATTTTAGCAAATTTAAAGAATGTCCAGGTCTCTTCTTATTGATAAACTGGGAGAGATAATACAACTGTTTCTCATAATAGGCACTGAAAAGGTTAACACATTAGTTGTCATCCATTGATTACCCCATATATTTTAGATGTCCAATTGATTCATGAGCTTTGGCATTTCCTTTCTTCACGGCTCATTGACTAGCTGGTTCCTTGTTAAGATAAAAACATGCAACGGCATAAGATTTTGCTGAGTAGTATTATCATTATTCCATCTTTTGTTCATTTGTGTTGTAGTACTTAAAAAAAAAATACAAAGTGTTTTGACGAGAAACGCTTCTGTCTTCATTAGTGATGCAGGCTCAGTAGGTTCAGAAGAAAAAGCCCTTGATTGTGATATATTGCTGGAGCCCAGTCCGTTGAGGGGACAGAAAACTGGGGAGGTTACAGCTGTGAGTTCACACTCCAATTTGAGTTTTTTTTTTTTTAAATATGGAATTACATGCTAGTTTTTTAATTTTTTTATTATGCGAAAGTAGTTTGTATATTATTATTTGTATTTGTTTATTCACTGTGCATGCTTCAAACACTATTTTAGGGACAATTCATGGAAAATGTTATGAAAGTCTATGTCTTGTCGAACAAAAGTTTGGCATTAATGGCAGCCATTTTCAGCAATTGCAAGTTTCTCAATACTTTAAAAAAAGTGACAGGTTGTTTAGATTCATTACAAAATGGCTACCACAGCAAATAGAATGATGAAATTATATTTATATTGTTTTTCATTCAAATAAGTACAGCGACACATCAACTGAGATACTCTTGAGGATTGAGGTCAGCTGATGTACAATGTACTGTTTTCAGATATTGTACCACTGGCTTGTTAGAGAGACTATGCTACTAAATATTCATGCTATTTGTTATTGAAATTCACAATAAACTCATACATTTAACAAACACCATTTTGGGCACTTAATTTTGAAGACCAGGCTTTACCACACAGCTGTAACATAAATCCAAGGTAAATTCTCCTGAGTTATACTCTAATACCCATTAAGCACTTCCATTTAACTGGATATTCTCTATTTACAGTGGCGTTTTCTTGTTGTTTTCAATATTAAGTTTTTTGTCTTCTCTTTACAGTTTTCAATGCTGAAAAATTTGAGCTTGCAGCTGGTAAGTTAGAATTTTTTAATTTTTAATTTTACTTATTTATTCATCTGACAGATTGACATCTGTGTGATAATAAAAATATAAGTATACACTTGAAAATGTGGTAATTGTCCTGCTAGTAAAGAGAGGATAAAGGTTACAGCTGCCTTGAAAAAGTAGTACGTGACCTTGAGGAAATAATGACAATTCGTTTCAGTTCCAGGACGTAGTACCGGTATTGCTGTTTGTTTTCACCAGTGCTCTATTGCTAACTTGTGTTATTTATTGTTCCAAGTATTAATCAGTTAATTATTTAATGATACTGATAAAACCTAGAGGACTCAGGACTTTGAGAACCAGATTTGAGCACTCGTGGTACAAATACTGTATCGGAGTACTGTATATCATTACTTATCACTAATTGTTTTGTCAAGGGTTACTGTGCATGGGAGTTCTCCTGGTCTGTATGTGTAAATACATTTAAATACATAAGATTGGTTTTATATAAATCCCAGTGATTCAGCGTCAACATGACTTGCCAACCCTATGAGACACCATTTCATTTCCAACTGCGTCTTCTGCACCGATGCATTCATCTTTTTGCCCTGCTAATATGGGCTTGAAAATCTATATTTGTGAACATGGTTTGCTTTTGAATTGTCAAAATATTTCCTTGAAGAGACATTTATTTTCCTCAAACTAAGCGCTCTCAACTTTTTGATTCGGTAATCTCAATAAATTTAGGCCGGTCAACCCCCAATTATTAAAGTCCTATGTTTGCTTTTAAAAACAGCCGTGTTTGCTGTCAGAAGATGAAGATTATACCACAGGGTCAGAGGTAACGGAAGATGAGGTCGGAGACGAAGAAGAAACATCCAAGAAACAAGGTAGAACAACATTTAAGATTCTGGTCTGGTAACAGCAACCACACTGCCCTCGGTGATTTTCACATTTAACAGCAGATGAGGATTACCTACATTCAAACAGCAGAGGGCGCTATTATACTAACTATACCTTGAATATCGGCTGGTTTTTATGCACCACATTTTCCTAAAGAAAAAAAGATACAAGTAAACACACTGTGATGATGTATTAATTCAAACGTTTTTCTTGCTAGCTTTGAAAAAAAAGGGAACAATTACGTAAACATTCCCACAAGATTGATTGTAAGCAGTCCAGTCTAGAAGTTGTTTAATTGTCTGTTAACCCATATCACTGTTTATTGTGTTACTCGTACACAGGAAGACGCAATAAAAAGGATTGTATTAATATGTAGTGGGCTGTAAGGTGAACCGTGACTTAACAGCTACACCCTCTTCATGTGTTGATAATTAAGAGAAAGTAAAGCTGTTATAAAAATCTATTCTCAAATTTAAAATATAAAAACCTCTCAGAATGATTGAAAACATCAAACAATTGTAAAGGACAGTAAAAAAAAAAAAAAAAAAAAAAACACTACTGCTCTCTATTCTCCAGTTAGCT